>NW_025336045.1:1908863-1955861 GCF_004798865.1 Varanus komodoensis
TCCCCTGCAAACTGGCCACCAACCTTGTGGCCAGTTTGCAGGGGATGGGGTATGAGGCAAGACTGAGGGAACTGGGTCTCTTCAGCCTGGAGAAGAGGAGACTCAGAGGGGATCTGTTGGCGACATACAGGTATGTGACGGGATGTCACACGGAGATGGGTAGAGACCTGTTCTCCCATGCAGAGGAAGGCAGGAAGCGCTCCAATGGAGCAAAGCTCAGGGAGCCGAGGTCCCATTTGGATGCCAGGAAGCACTTCCTGACAGTCAGGACCCCGAGGGTGTGGAATGGGCTTCCACAAGAGGTCGTTGAGGTCCCATCGGTGTGGGTGTTCAAGGATAGGCTGGACGTCCACATGGTGGGCATGTCGTGAGCGGGGCCGGCTGGTGCCGCAGGTCAGACTAGATAGCCTGGGAGGCTCCTTCTGACTCGCTCTGTTTCTCTGTTTCTATTTTTAACTGCTGGAAATTTGCTTCCTCTGAGGAGGCTTGCATTATATCCAGAACCCTATGGGGAAACTGCCCGTCCAGGACTGAGCTGGTTGCTGGAAAATTCCCCAACCAGTGTCTCCATTGTTATCTCCAATCACAGATTGGAGATCACAGCAAGGATTTCTCTGGGAGGCGGGGCTTGTCCTCCAGGCCACACCCCCTAGAGATTGCCTAGAGACTCCAGGCCACGCCCCCTAGAGAAATCCTGGAAGGTGGCAGTTCAGGCAGGCAACTCCCCCAGGCTAGGTTAGGTCAGCAAGCTGCAGGTTGCCCTCTCCTGTTCCATGGAAAGAGCTCTCCTGAATCAGATAAACATGATACAACATTGATGGTACCACTTGAGATAAAACTTGGGGGTTGTATACCTTAGAGACAGGTAGAGTACAGGCTTGTGGGATCTACTTTGCGTTTTTACTACAACCCCCAGTTCCACTGAGTGGCACCAGGAGCTAAAGACAAAACTTCAGGTTAAAAAAAACCTAAGCTTAGGAAATTGTTTTGAGTACAAAATTGCTTTTTTGGGGGGGAGCAGTCATTTTTTTATTGCCGGTTGTGAACAACTAGGCATCAGCAATCCTCGCTGCTCTTTTTCAAATCTTGACCTACTAGAAGATCCCCCTGTTACTCCTGCCCATTCCTGGATAACTGAATGCTCTCTTGTATTAAAAAAAAGCAAATGAACCTCCTTTTACATAGGAAAACAGAGACCCAGGCTAAATATTCCAACAGTGCCAGTTTCCTCCATAGCAATTTTTTCTTTTTAACCAAACACCATCTAAAGTGGTTTTGTCCAAGAGCTATATGCTAAGTCTCAGTTCACACCATAGTCCTCGTTTTCTACTCACACCTATCACATTCTTTAAAGCCTTTGTACACTCAGTGGAGGTCAAGAAATCAATGATGATCTAAGCCCAGTGAAGGCTAGATAGCACTTGTGACTCAACACGGAATGCACACTGAATCCAAAGGTGACTCTTCATAACCAATCATTAATCTGGCATTTTGAGGGCTGGACAAATGCATGCAATGGTTCTTCCCCATCTGCTTCCCCTCAACCCTCCTTGAAAATGAAAAGCATTTTGGTGAGGGTCCAACGTGAAGCTAAAAAAGTGGTGGGAACAGGCAAAGGAAAGGTCAAGCACCTCCTCCCCCTCACCACTTTTCTGGTTCATACCAGATCTGGTGTTATTTAAAGAAAAAAATGAGGTAGTTCGGGGAGAGGCAGGCTGAATTACTCCAATTTCTTGAAACATTGAGCCTGACAACTCAAGAATTAAAATATCCTGGATTTTTCCTCTAGTGCATCACTGTCTTTAGCCTTTCCTCCTCTCAATGCCAAGAGCATGAAACCTCATCCCTGAGTAGTATGGGGGAGGCAGGATGAGTGAGAAATGCAGCTTTAATGCAGGGGGCATGACATTATTTATTATTTAAAAATAACTTGAAAAATATCACAGCTGTGCTGGGGAGGGGAAGCTCATTGGAAGAAAGAAGCAAAGAAACAAAACATCAAAGATTCAAGAAACGGTGAAGCATTGCTACAAGGGGAAGTTTTGGGTTGGGGAATTTTGCTGCTTCCAAGCGGTGATGTTATGGCCACTATTAGTCTCATTCTGCCTGTTAGCCTCATAGGACTTCTCAAACGTTGAGACAATGCAGGGCAGTGTTTACACAGTGGAACTAGGACTGGGCAGCTCCAGGTTCAAATCCACACTAAGCCATGAAGTTCACTGGGTGATCTTTGGCCAGTCTCTGTCTCGCAGCCTGACCTACCTGGCAGGGTTGTTATGAGGATAAAATATAGCAGGGGATGATGACCCCTGTACTTCACCTTGCATTCCTTGGAAGAACGGTGAGATAAAAACATGATAAACAAGCAATATAAAATACATTTCCTCTTGCAGCTAATGTGGTGTGGGTGGGGATGGAGGAACCATGGCTTCCCACTGCTAGCATCTCGGCGTTTTAGTTCTGTGAAACTCCTGTTGTTGTCTTGCAAGGGAAGAGCTAACCTCAACAAAGGGCATAAGGAGGAATAGTCAACCATTTGCTGAAAAATCACCTGGAAAGGTACCCATGTCCCACTTAAATCTCAGTGTCGCTGTTCCTCGCTGTGTGGCAAGGGGCAGAGGGCCATGGTGTACAAGCATCCCGACTGTGGTCGAGAGGCAGGGCTGGGACACAGGGAAGCACCCGCTCCTTCCTCCATCGCTCAGCAGACACGATGCCACTGCTGCCGTCACAGGAGGGGGTGGGAGTGTGGCTTTCCTATGGCAGGGCAGACAGGGATTCTCCCTTTCCTCTGCTCTCCCGCAGCTCAGGTGCCGTAAGAGCCATCAGATGCCGTTCCCCTACTGCGGCCGACCCCAGCCTGGTGCCCCCAGATGGCTCAGAGTGCAGCCCCTGTTGCCCCTATTGGCTGGGGGTGATAAGAGTCGCTGGGGGTCGTTAAAGGCTTCCCGCAGCCTGCTTGCTCCCCAGGCGTGCTGGTGCAGCAGCCAGGTTGCCTGGTTCTGTTGCACAGTGAGGAAGCTGATCTTCTGAAATTAACCCCAGGAACAAGCGGAAAGGCTTGCTTTTAGAACAAGACTGATCAGTGGAGTTCCCTTCCTTGAGTTCAGCTCATCTTTGTGCCCTTCCCTAAAGCAGCATTTCCACCCCTTTTGGACTGTGTCAGGAAATACCAGGTTGCCCTTAGTGCTTGGACCTGCTAGGATACTGTCTTGGGACTGCAAGTGCCACCACTCCGCAACCCACGTGGTCATGCAGTCTGCACCCGAGAAGCACGAAAGGGGCAGTTCCCATCTCTCTCCTTGCTTTTCTCCCATCTTAAACTGATTCTTCAAGTTCAAACATGGACCGAGAGCCACTGCAGATGGGAAAAGTTTGCTGATCATTGTCATCAAAGTGCTCACAAGGTCATCACCTTCTCAGTGTCCCAAATCTTAGCTCTTCTTATTAATACCAAAATAGAGCAAGGGCTTTTGCAGTGTGCAGTTGTGACTACTGAGTTGTCTCTGTTCAGAAAGATGTACTGAGAGAATGAGCATAGGGAATATTTTTGCCACCTACAGGAAAAAGGGTGCTGTTAGCCAGGTTGTGTCTTTTTCCAGATATGCAGATCAGAACATGTAGGGATCATACAGTTGTGCAACACTTTGGTTGGAGCTGTACTTAAAAGTCCAGATATAATTGGCACTGTGCTAAATTTGCCAATCTATTTAGTTTTGACCATTTGCTGCGGGAATGGGGGGGATTTCATCCAAGGGGAGAGCCAGTGTGGTGTAGTGGTTAAGAGCGTGGGACTGAGACGATCTGGGTACTAGTTCCCGCTCGGCCACCGAGCCAACTGGGTGACTTTGGGCCAGTCACAGACTCTCAGCCCAATCTACCTCATAGGGTTGTTGTTCTGGGGATAAGATGGAGGAGGAGAGATGATGTAAGCTGCCTTGAGTCCTTTGTAGGAAAAAGGCAGGATATAAATTGAATGAATGATAAATGAATGAATGAATGAATGAATGAATACTTTTTGCAGAATTTGCTCAAGGTGCTGGGTTTCAGAGTTTACCTTACTGTAATCAGGAGGCTAAGGGGTGTGCGGACTTTTTCCTCACCATTCCTCTGCCTCCCCACACACACCTGTCCCTGCAGCTTCTCTCTGGGGGTGGGGACAGGTTAGCCTGGACTTCCTCCCTTGAGGTTTCTCCCTGCTGCGGCTAGCTGAGAGCCTGAAAACTGAGTGAGAAGTTGCTATTGTCCTTTATCATCTCGTTAAATGGACTTTTAACAACAACAAAGCAAAGCCCAAAATTCTTCTGGAAGCTCTCAGGCTGTCACCAAGCAGCTGTACAGGGAAATCCTGACGGAGGAAGTCCTGGCTAAGGCAGGCCAGCCGATAGGTTGCAAGGACAGAAGGGAAACAGCCCCCACCTCACAGTAAGGAGAGCAGGTGGGGTTTCTGCAGGCTGCAGCCTGTGGTCCTCCACTGGGGCAGGCCCGGGCAGAGCCGGCTGGAGCTGGAAATCCCACTGGGCAGATGGAAATGTCACATTGCCCCTTGAGGAGCCCCTCACAGAGCAACAAGCTCATGGTGGGGCAAGCGTTCCACAAAGTGATCCACCCAGTGATGGAAGCTTTCAGAAACCAGGTTACTCTGCGGTTCCTGGGCTAATTGGGTTGTTGTGCTCTTGGGGCTCCTCAAGAGAAGGCTGCTTAATGCAGCTTCTCCATACCTTGGCAGCTTTTGGCTGCAGGCTTCCTTGTTGGCAGAAGTGGTGGGCGACCATTAAGATTCTTGTTTGCTGAGCAACTGCTTGGAAACCAGCTACATTAACAGTTGGCGCAGCAAGATCGGGTATGACAGAACTAGAGTGCTGTTATGACTCCTCCAATGCCATTGAAATGAATGAGAGATGCATCGGTACATGCCAGTGATCTGACTTGGAAGGGCTAAACTGGCTCTAATCTCTAGCCTTCACCCAGAGTTAGCGATCCAGTGTCCTGCACATGAGACCTTCCTCCGTGCAAAATCCGGCTACCGGTTTCACTTGTCAGCCCCCCCAAAGTGCTGACTTCAGGAGGCAAGCTCTGTGCAGGGCTAAAGATGTGCGTATAAGCCTCATTCACATGCACCCGGCTTCCACGCAGACCTTTGTACATGGAGTGAGAAGATCTGAAAAAGGGCTTTGCGAGCATGTCCGATTGAATGCACTTAGCTAATTCCTATGATCAGGACTCCTGAGGAGGCACTGCTTACAGTGGCAGGAATTCTGTGAGCATGTTGAGCCGAACAGCGTACATAGCCCTCTTCGGACCTTTGCATGCAACATGCGACAATCTACTCTGGTACCAGGGGCGTGGGGATGCTGGAGGTAAGCTTCAGATGCTCACTTGTGCCCTCCTGCTCACTTTAGTCCCACATGTGAGCAGGTACTTGCCTGTACAGGATGAAAGAAGCGGCTGAATCGGGGACTGAACCAGGCGCCAGGATCATCCATAGATCTACGAAAAGGCTCTGAACTGAAAAACACATGAAGACTTGATCCTGGCCAGATGGAGCAGCTAGTACTATTTCGTTAGAAGTTTGTGTGCCAAGTATTTGTTTTGTTTAAAGTTCGTTTGTTTTATCTCTGGATTTTTGAACAATTGTATTGTGACTTGAAATGGTTGTGAGCTGCTCTAAGTGTGCACTAGTGGTTAGAGTGCTGGACTGGAACTTGGGAGGTTTGAGTTTTGGGGTTCCCCGTCAGCTGTGAAGCTCCCCAGTGACATCATTGACTCCCTCTGAGAGCTGCTGTTGTAAGGATAAAAAGAAGGTGCAGCAGAACTCTGTTAAGTGCCTCGGGTTCCTCCAAGTGAAGAAAAGGTGGGATGCAATCATACAGGGGTGGCCAGGTTTGCTCACTGGAAGAATGACATATATGGTAAATGTCAGATGTTTGAGAGCTGCAAGTGGGCACCTGCGGGCAGCAAGTGGCGAGCCGCAAAATAAACTCAAAGAGCCACATGCGGCTTGCGAGCCTCTGGCCACCCCTGCAGTACACAGAAAGGCAGGATGCAGGCGAAACAGACAACCATGGTCAGGTGAGGAAAGGGAGCGACATAGATTGTGACGGGTGTCCTGTTGCCCTTGCCTTGCTCTCAAGTGGTCTTCAGCCTAGGTTCGAAAGCCTTCTTCATGGGATCATTTCAGAATGTGGGAAAAAGCAACCCGTCCTTTTCATGGCAGCCTGCTGTGTGGGAAGAGGGTGGCTGGGAGAGTGGCAGGCAGAAAGAGAGAAAAGGGGTGGCCCACCTATTCCGGGCTTTTGCCCTGTTCCCTGCTCACCTGCCGCTGTTGTGCTCACGTCCTTCTGGTGTCTTCCCATAAGCAGCTGGTTAGCCAGTGCGTGAATCCAACACTGAACTGGTGAGGCCTTCGGTCTGATCCGGAAGGGTGCTTCTTTCGTTCTTATGGCCTGTGGACCCTGACAGATGGCCCATGAGCAGTGCAGCTGCCAGCACATACAAGGAGTTGCCCATTTGTCATAAAGACAGAAGAGCTTAAAGAGGGAAAGGTGTGCATTAGACTAAGTATGCATTTGTTCTTCTGTACCTTCATACCATTCTCTCTCCTCTCAACTTGTATATACCAATTGGCTCCATGCTAGTTGGCTCTTGTGCAGCTTAGATCAATGTCCGGCACAGTTGGATCCTGACCCATTCAAAACATCACCCATGGCTTTTGTATGGAAACGCCCACGTTTCTCTGCACAGCTTGGTCCACGTCCCTCCTCAAGGCTCATTCCAGCTTCCAGTGCTCTTTCCCCCTTGCCTTGTATTTTGACATCTGCTCTTCAAGCTCCAGCCGTTCTGAATCAAACTCCCTGGGCCCGTCGTCAGACAGAGCACAGACTGTTGTTGCAGCTGTGTCGGGGTTCGATACCTGCTGGGAAGGTTTCAGCACAAGTGGTTTCGAGTGCCCGGAACGAGGAGCGAGTTTGTGAATGTCTCATATTGAAGGGCTTGCAAACGCCTTCCTCCGTAGCGCAGAGGCGTTTTCCAGAGCACCCGCAGAACAGATCTGCACTCAAACCAGGCTTGGCAAAGGCTTCGGCCATTTAAAAGCAGTCACATTCAAGCCCAAAGAAGAAGTCGTTTTCTGTCAAATTGCCCCAAAGTTACCTATTACCGAGGACCACAAGCAGCACAATAGTTTCATTGAATGGTTCCAGGGTGAAGTCCATGAACGCTTTCTTTCACTGAATGGGAACATGATGACATTCTAAATTCTAAGTTGAAAAATAAAAAATTAAACAAACACTCCAGCCACTATGCTGAAGCCATCCCTCCCCACTCCCACTCCCCTTCCAAGGAATATAAATTCAACTTCTAAAAGTAGAATAAGACATTTCTATTCTAGTGAGTTACTAATTCAAGAATCTGACTCCTGGGCTGGGAATTTGTGCCTTAGCTGACAGATCGGGGCAGCAGGGGGAGCATTGCTGGGAAGGGTCACCATGTGGGAGGGCTTCTGCCCGGGGGTCCCAACTCACCTGGGAGGCCTAAGCAGTGAAGGCAGGCTTTCTCGGGGGATGGAGATGGGTGCTGGATGAAGTGGCAGCCTCAGGGACACGTGTCTCTGTTTCAGCAAGTCCTGCCATGCTGTGGGTGGCGGGCAGGCGGAGCTGAGGAGTGGAGAGAAGGCACCCGATGGGCAGTCCAGCTTAGCTTGTGGAGCAGCCACCACGGAATTCAGGAGCTTCGTGAGAAGAGCCGTAGCCCAGTGGCAGAGCACCTGCATGACGTGTCAAAGGCCCCACCTGCGATCCGAAGCATCTCCTTCCTGAAACAAGCTGCTGCCAGTTAGGGAGCAGATGAGCCGACAGAGAGCCAGTGCGGTGTAATCATTGAGGGTGCAGCACTGGGACTCTGGCAGCCTGGGCTCTAGTCCTCACCCAGCCACAGAGCCAGCTGGGTGACTTTGGGTCAGCCACAGACTCTCGGCCCAGCCTACCTCGCAGGGTTGTTGTTGTGAGGATAAGATTGTGAGGAGGAGAATGATGTATGTTGCCTTGAATTCCTTGGAAGGAAAAAAGTGGTGGAAAACAAACAAACAAACAACTGTTTCTGGGCAGTGGCTGCAACTTGCAGATTGATCCAAGGTGGGTCCTGAGGAGGCTCAGCTGTACCACGAGGCAGGGTGAGGCAGTGTCCTCTGGCAACAGATGCTGTCTGTGTCATGGCACCCCTGCCTCCTGCTTTTCGGACTTGCTGTTCTGTTTGCAAGATATCCGTTGCTAATTGGTTATTTGCTGTATACTTTAGAATTGAGCATTCAGATTCTGAAAGCAGAAGTCTTGAAGGTTCCGGGAAAATGGCAATAGTTTCTTCAGTCTGTAGAGCTTAAGTGCAGGGTTCACACTGGCTGCCTCCTGAATGTGGTTTCCCAACCCTCTGTCATTGAATGATCACTGAATGACATTTCTTGTCTGCCACTACCTGCCGCTTGCCCTTCCTGACAATCTCTTGCTACACTGCGCCCAATGAAATTCTGACTGCAAGGAATTGGACAAACCCGCCCCCCTTCTTAAATATATTAAACCAGCCCATTAGACAGAAGAGTTTAATAATTTTTTCTACCTGATGTGCTAGCTTACTATATGCAGGGATTTTTTTTTAATGCAAAGGAATAGTAAGGCCAAACAAAACGCCATACGCCATTTGAAGTGGTACAGCCCAGAATTCTTCCAGAGCCATCTGGTCATCCCAGATTTCCTGGCCATCCCAGTGGGAGGGTTCTCATGTCATGACAGCCCACCATGATAAATCACCACCTCCATGAGTTGCCCTGCGATGCCAGGCGGCCACAGTGAGCCTGACAGATGCCTGGGCTCACCACAGTGGCTCCTCTCCCTCCCCCTCATTTCTCCCAGGGGGCACCACAGAGAGGAGTGAGGCCCCGCTCTTTGACAGCCGTGATCATGAGCCAAATTTGGCTCACCGTGGCTGTCAGGCAGTCTGTGCTGCACAAACAGGGCTCATGCCCTGAAGGGCAGCAGAATGTGCAAAAGAGCTGATCGGGCACCCTTCTTTCCTACTCCAGAGGAGACCTCTGCAGTCAGCAGAGCAGCCGTGCGGGAAGAGCAGCGCCACTCAGCTGGTTCCCCTACTCCTGCCTGGGCAGGGAAGAGGGGGCAGGCTAGGCCGGGATTATCTCTTCTTGGCATATCCCCTTCTAGACCAGGGCCCACGTTTGCTCTTCTACTGGAGAAAAAGCTACACAAGCAGGAGGAAAGAAGGGGGAGCCTGGGCCAGTCTGGGACGTGCAAAGAATGGGACATCCCTGCCTAGCCCAGACTTGGCCTTCCCACTCCTGCGTGAGCAGTAGAAGCAAAGAAGGTGGCAAGCCAATCACCTCTCCCTCTAGTTTGAGAGAAAGGTGCTGTGGCAGGCCTGGGCCAGAGAGCTGCTTGGGGAGCCCTGCCTAGCTGATCAGCCAGCTCCTGCCTCAAATTACATATCTGGGGAGGAGGTGGGGTGCCTGACGGCTGCATCAAAGTGGGGCAGCCAGCAGCCATTTGCTCAGGCAACCATCGCCCTTGCCAAGCAGCTCTCTGGTTTTGGGGATTCTGCCTTGATGGCTTGTGTGGCCAAGTGCTGGCAACACAAGACGCCATCATCAGAGGGAGAAACTCTAAAAGAAGCATTCCCTTGTCTGTTATAAGCCAGAGTGGTCGATCACCATGGCCAGTTCTCAGGCAACACAATAACATGTCAAGCAGGTGGGTCAATAGCTTTACCTGTATACAATTGGCTATCATATTTAGTATTCTATATAGTGTATAAAATATATATGTTGGAATCATTGGTCTAGTTCACATATAACAACCAGAGGATGGCTGAGTATAGGTTGCTATTGAATTTTGGTTTCTTGTTGAATCATGGGCTGTTGTGTTATGCAAAATTTGCACTATGGTTTAACTTTGGGTTGTTAACCATGTGCAATCTAGAGTTCACATGGCAAAAACAAACCATGGATTCTCTTCTTTGGTTGCTCAACCTATAGTTAAACCATAGTACATAGGTTGCAGGTAACAACAAATTGGGGCTCAGCACATTCAATAACAATGCATATTCTGGGTTGCTGTTACATTTCTTTCAACTGTGTAAAGGATAATGGCTTTACTAATTATTGGCTTTTACAACTTCCTTTTTTACTTGCATTTTTCAGAATTACAGAAAAGAAAATTAATCAGTAATCTCTTTGTTCACTCTTTAGAGATGAAACTTTCAGGGGTTAGCTAGACTATACTGAAGGATTCACTTGAATATATTTTTACGTATTTGTTTAGCTTAGTTCAGATGGATGACTTTCAAATTACCAGCTTTCTAACCAATACAGTGGTGTATTAAACATATTTGACTATCACTTTTTGAGATGCTTAAGTAAGCATCAGATAAATTGGAATTGAATGCTGCAAGTATTTTTACCATTAAAAAGGGAGGTCGTATTAATCAATACTTTTTACTTACATTATGATCTTACTCCAGTGATCTAAAGGCAGCATACATGCTGCCCAAGCCCATTTTACTCTCACAACAGCCCTGTAAAACAGTGAATTTTAGTGACTGGCCCAAGTTCACCGAATGAGATTTGTAGCAGAGCTACAAATCTAATGTATTTGAACCTGTGTCTCCCTGTCCAGAAGCTAAAAGAGACATTACTTTAAAATGCCTCCAGGAGTTACATCTTTTCTTTTTTACTCAAAGAAAAAGATGCCTGCACTAGGACCATCCATACTAGGATCACATTCCAGATTGGACCGCCTTTGCCTACTCTAGGGTAAAAGGTGGAGAAAAAAGACGTAACTGCTAGACACACATTTACAGTAACAACAGTTCCTAGAACAACACCTTGGCCTCACTTTGGAATTGCTCATCAGAATTATCATAACCCAACAACAGCAGCAACAGCAGCAGCAGATTATCCCAGAGCCCCATGGAATGAAAGAGCTAACCACCAATTTGACTGATATGTGGTGCAAGCCTAGGCATATTTACTCATGAGTAAGTTCCACTGTGTTCAACAGGGCTTGTTCCCTAATAAGTGCCTTTAAAATCCATTTGGGTTTCAGGTCTAGGAAGATCCAAAACCTGAAATGTTTTGCACAGAACCCACTGCTGCTCGGTTCCTCCTCCCGCCCATGCAGTTGCTTCTCCCTTGGGGCCGAATCTATATTTCCTCCCAGCTGGGGGAGAATAAAGCATGCACACATTCTGGCTCCTTCCCTTTGCTCCTTTCACTGGTTGCACACATGGAGATACCAGGGAAAGAGGCACCAGCAGCCAAAGCCAGGATGCTCCAGAGACTGGTGTTGGACCCCCAGATGGGTTAGAGTCCTCAGCAGGTGCCCAATGACTCCAGTCCTTGATGTCAGATTGCAGCCTATAATCCTCGCCTCCTTCTCTGTCAATGACTCTCTTTGAATCCAGTGGAGCTTAATCCCAAGTGAACATCCATGAGTTTAGGCTCTAAAGTTTGTGGCCCTGCATCATGTACCTTCTTGTAGCAATCCTTCCGACAAGAATATGAGCCTGGTCAGCCTCAGTATTAATACCCAAATATTAAAGGCGTTACTGAACACCACCACCACCACGTCGTGTGTGCCCAGCTAAATCAGAGGCTTCTGAGATCACTTAGAATTCACCAAAACTAAGCTTGACTGAAACTTCTGGGCAGCTTTAGTTTGGAATAACTTTATCTTCTGTCTAGCTGACTATCTACCTGTATTTATTTCTAGGAGCCCCCTCAAGGCAGTGAACAGGGCAAAAACCACATTTAAAAAAAACTATAAAAATAATTTCAATAACATCCATAAAAAAACAAGCTGACCCACTAAGATCAACAGAAACATATTCTTATCATGTTAGAGCTATCTCAATGGCCGCTCAAGGCAGATGCAAAATAATTCTATTGGAAAACAGAAATATGATGCTTTTCTTTGCTATAGTGTTATGAGCACCTGTGAAAACTGCTTTTTCTTCAAACCCCTGCTTCTCTTAAAGGACAGACAAAAAATGTTCTCAAATACATTCCCTGTACCTGCATAAGCAATTCATTTAAATGACTGGAAACTAGCGAGGGGAAAATGACCTGCCAAATTATTCTCATTATCTTACTAACATTAATGAGGAAACCCTTAAGGGTAAAAGAGAGTACATCGAAATGGGAACATGGAATGGCTTTATATGCCTTTCCAATTACATGCTCCCTTGCTCTAGTGGAAAAGGTGATTTTTGCCATGACACACCAGGATAGTTCTACTGCTAACCAGTGTAGTCAATGACAGTGACTGGGTTCACATGACACACTAACATACTGCGGTTTATAAACTGTGGTGGCTTAGCATATTGTGCAACCCTGGAACACCGCTATCGGGGGGCTTAGTTTTGCCTTGTAGGATTCTGGGGTGCTACCCCTTGCAGTTTACCTTATTAAGTTAGCATGGCAAGGTAATTAGGCAAATTACATATTGCATGATGGGCCAGGAAAAGAAGACACCAGGGCTTCTTTCCCCCCTGTGATTATATGACCTGAGCCAACATGTGCATGTGGTGCTGAGATTTTCGGCAATTCCCCCTTCTGATAGCAGTCCCTTGTCTACTCTGGGACAAGGTCAGTGCTACTTGAGCAGATTTGAGGAGGTGTGGAGGGTTTTGGAAAAGGGGGGGGAATCTGAAAATTGGCCCTTCCCTGTTCTGTGGACAGAAGGTTTGTGTTGGTGCAGGGAAATGAACTGGATTCTGTTGCGGATAAAGTTGGAATGAAGAATTTATTGATGCCTTGCTTCATTCACAGAAAATTACCAGGGGTGTGGGAAGCAGACCATGTTGTTTTTAGTTAGTAGTCCTCATGCATTTTCCTGCCACTTACCAGAAAAAAGTCCATTTGGACCAGCAGCTCACAGTGCCTTTTGGCTTGGTAGTGCTAGGAGCCCTCTGTCTGGAAGGATCCTAGGGCAGAAAGCACAGATGTTGTTGGGAACGAAAATCCTTAATTCTCTGCAATCTATTTTTGGCAATAGTTAGGGCAAAACATGCCGCCCATCTGGTGATTTCTGTGCCAAACCGTTTCCTAGGAAGAGGAAAATATCCCCATCAGCTTTCATTATAGCAGAGTTACGAAAAATGTGGCTCAGCACAGTAGAACCCAACACATCATTCGGGTTCAGCATGAAAGCATAAATCATGCTGTCCAAGCTCTTCAGCTGAGCAAGGCTCACATATGTGCAGATGTTGTTTGGGGCTAGATTGACAGCGTGGTGATCCGGACATCTGGCAGGCACTTCCAATACGCTGCATGCACTTGATTGAAAGAAAGAGATCACAATGCAGCACGTTTAAAATATGCTAGCTCCAAAATCCTGGATTGCTGGTGTGGCACTTGTGCAGCATGGTGAGTAACAGTTCAGCCCTAGGCCTGCTAGTAAGTCCCACTGGATCAAATGGGGCTCACTTACAGATAAAGACTGCATAAGGTTTAAGACTGTAACTTTATGCTTACTTATGAACAGACACGCCTGGCATTGAGCTATAAGGGTGTGAGGGAGCTGGCAGCCAGATCCTCATCACAGCTCAAAATTCAGAAGGCTCGAGCTTTCTGAGTGTGTTGCTTCTCTAAAACCCAGGTCTGGCCTATAGGGTTGGCTTGTTTTAAAATGCTATCTTGCCCTCTGCCCAAGGATATCTCACAGTGCAGTCAAAAGGAATAGCAGCACATAGAAAAATCAAACCAAAGAAATAATAACCTAAAGAGACAAAGCTGATTTAGCCTTGCCAAAAAAAATAACCCTAAAAACAGATCTTCTGCAGCACAATCTTGTGATTTACTTGGAAGAGAGTTAATCCAAGGTAATTTTGCACAGGATTGCAGCTTCAGCCTGGAAACAAGAAGAGCCCTGACAGAACCATACATGAGGCATGATAAGTTAGGGGTCCACCAGCAAAAAGACTCTGCCTCTTATGATAGGGCTGTTGTAATGATTACTGAAATGATAATTATAACTGGATGATATAAAGGGACATTGAGCAACCCATTCTCAATGTTGTGTAATAGGACACAGAATTCCTGTGTTCTAACCAGGGCAAAACAAAAACAGGAGAGATTTTTTTCTAGCCAGCCATGGTTTATACTTCAGCAGAGAAGGATACGTAGAAAATTAGGTTTCCAACTATTTACATGAAAATGTCCGTGGGTTGCTGGGGCTACCTGTGAGTGCTGAACACCCTTTCCACTTTGCGTCAAGTTCAGCAAACAACCCAGGAATAATGCCCCATTCCTGGATTATGCAGTGTGATGTCTGAACCTAGCACTCTGGGCTGCTGAGGGAGAGAGTGAGCAATGAATACAGGGGAGGATTAAAGGGTCCAAGCCCAAGACTTGTCCATGTAATGCTACACCGTGATTTGCAATTATGCATGCACAGGCTAAACATTGAATGTATGTCCCATGTTTTGGGCTAAGATTAAAGGGAGGTCCTGGGACTTTAATAGTTGAAAGGCTACCAACTTGTCAATCTGGATTTGATCATGCAAAAAGCCAACTCTTGCCTGAAAAAGTAGGGCTTTTGTATCAGGACTTTGAAATGGCAGAATTCGGAAGGTGACAGAATCCTATTGATGGGATTCCTGTGGGCCGGCTACTTCTTAGCTTATGATGCTGGCATGTTAGGAGATCAACAAGTCAAAGATCCTAGTTGGACACAGTGCTAAAGATACCATGGAGAGACTACCTGCTTTGTTCAGCCACTTCTGCTGGCAGGAAGAACCATGTGGGAACTGAGTGGTGTACACAAGGATGTGCTTGGTTATTCACAGAAAACCAGCATCCTCAGCAATTCTGGCAGTAGGTGTGAAAACAATTTGAAAAGTGGCATTGTCTCTTCTGCTCTTTTATATTACCCTGTGTTTGGGAAGGAAATCTGCAGCATACTAAACATTTATTAGGTTGGAGACATAGGATGTAATTGGCTTACCAGTCGATTGATCAGCAAAAGCTTTATTTTGTTAAGTAGTGCACACTTTTAATTTTAAGGGAATGTTTTAATTAATGGGACAGTGAATGAAGAGGATACCCACTTTGGTCCTGAAATAAGGAATTAAAATGAAAATATTAAAGAAAGCCTTTCCTTCTAAAAATAAGTGGTGATGTTTGTTTAGCAGACCAAAAAAGTTATTTTACACTTGATATCTCAGAAAATGGCAGCTGTGCTGAAGGGTTTGTAATATATAAAAATATTTACATTAAATCAAGTGGGCACTTAATCATTTAAATCGAAATTAATCACATTTTCACTGGTTAAGAGACCTAGCTTGGATATATAAACACACATACTTGAACCATTGGGTTTGCTTACCTTGACACAGAACCTGATCCAGGCGGTTCTGTCTGGCCTGAGGGATTGTGGGTAACCCCATGCTCACTCCTATGCCATGTGGCCCATGCAACAGGGGTGATGCATCTCTTTCAGCCTGAGGACTGAATCCAGTTTCAGATAAGCTCCTAGGGTCTGCATCCCTTTCGTGGAGATGGCTAAAATGCCCACATATGATAACTTAAAGCTCTTATAGGCAGGAGAGGAATTTGACCCTTTCAGAATTGGAGAAAAACTGCACAAAAGCTGGAAAACTACCAAATGACTGGGGAAAGAATGTGGGGCAAGGAAGGGGGCCTGACCACCTGGGAAACCCCCAAGGGCCAGATGTGGCCCACAGGCCTAAGGTTCAACACTGCCGCAGTACAGCATGGTCATATTTGCTTTAGTCCCCCCATTTATGAAACAGGAAGTAGGAGTGATGAACAAATCGAGGGTGCTATAGATGTTAGAAAGGCAGTAAAAATGGAAGTGCATATGTTGGCATGTCACCATTGTGTCTCTCCCGCTCGTGGCAGTGGGAGTGGAAAGCCCCCACACCGCATGTGTCGAAGTCTGTTCCCCACACAGAGTGGAGCTCCTCTGCTTGGGCCTCCCTGTGAAGCCATCACATATGACAGGGACCTCACCTCCCAGCCTCTTTTGTCATTAATCTAGTCTTTGTTGTTCTCTAATATTTAGTGGATTAAAATTTAAGCTTTTTTATGTGGCTGTGTTGACATAATCCAATATTAAAAATACTAACATTTCTTTACATATTTAACAATTCATGCCAGATTTCCCTATGGATTCTAATAATGGCAACTGTAGAGGCACCAGCGCTGGTGAGTACATTGTTTTTGATCTAATACCTTATTTTCTTCTTCATCTATGCATGTGTTGAGAACTAGTGTGAACTCGACAGAGGCAACATGGCAGTGGCATGACACGTGTGCTTGCGTGTGCTGTGATAATCTTTGCCCAGAGAATTGTATAAGCAGCAAGACACAACAAGCTGTTTAAGAGCAAGGTCACTCCTGCCTTTAGGCAGACTCAGGCAGCTGATTTAGGGTGTTATGGAAGGACAGCAAATTGTGAGTTATGTAGTGGGATAGTTTGCATGGTCACTGTTCTTTATACACATGATGAGCAGAATTCGCTGTCTGTGTCATGCAGCACACTTAAAGTTTCTGTACTCTCCAGATGTAGTCCAAGACAGTTTGCTCTCTGAAGGAGAGAAATGCTTTCTGAGGCAGAGATTGACTGAATTTGTTAAAAAGATCACAAAACAGCCATGACCACTTGTAGGGATATTGGAAGGTTTTTTTCCCCCCTTTCCAGCAAGCCCTACCACACAGGTTCAGAGGACACAGTAAAATGTGGCAACCCCCTACTGAGGGTTGGGCATTTAGAATGGCCACCAGCACACATCACATCCCACCATGACTGTGTGATCATGTCAACCCAATCAGTGTATTATTATTGTATCTTTTTGCCTGGGATGGAGAAGGTACCAGTGGGACTTACTGCCTCAGGTGCCAAAATACCTTGAATGTTATGCTGCTTGATCTGGAGTGCATGAGCAGGGGATTGAATTTCTCCCTGAGAGAGTATTTCTCTAAGGTAGCAAAATGTCTTGGTCTAGGCTTGGAGTGTAGCTAAAGTTCAGGTGTGTTGTATGGAAATGTATTCTATTTATATATATAAATGTCCTCAAGTCAGTGAAATAACGGTAGTCCCTGGGTTACGAATGTTTGGATTACAAACAACCCATACTTACGAATGCACAGACTGCCATAAACCCTATATGAATATTGCTCCTGAAAAGTATGAATATCTCTATGGAACTATCCAATGTGTATGGTGACACGTTGTTAGTGGCCACGTAGTTCCCTAGAGATAGAGTAGTCATGGCTATCTCTAGGGAACTACATGATGTGAATTCAGTGGCAGCTTAGTTCCCTGGAGGTGACACTATTCACAGATTTTCATTCCATGGCATTGGCTCTAGCACAACCAAGTATTTGTGTTTCAAGATACATGTAGGGTGTATAGTTCCCCTTTGGTTTTTTTGTAAAAAAAAAAAGTGCATTTGCCTTACTAACCAGGCCTTCAGCTGTTACAAGGCCATTTACGATGTGAAAAAGAAAATGGCCGTGCAAACATCCCTTGAGTCCAACTTCAAGAAAGTGATAACACCCCCGACCCCCCACTCCAGTAGCACAATCAAACCCTGACTCTCTAGCACCAGGTCCATCTCCATCATTATCAATTAATGTTGCTTCATGTTACCTCAAGAATGTTCTAAACTGTTTTAAGAACTGTTTCTTTTGTTTTTTTACAATACTGTACACCTACACACATACATACAGATTCTCTCTGTCTCTCTGTCTCTCTCTCCAGTACATGTAGTTACTATATTATTACTGCATTAATATTGTTATTAAAATGTTGTATTGTATTTAAGATGTTTTCATGAATATGAAACTGTTTCTTATGAATATATGCATAGAAGGTAAAATATACTAGGTATTTACTTACATATACTAAGACATTGGGCTTACTCATGTGATCCAAGTTACATACAAATTCAACTTAAGGGTGTTCTCAGGAAAGGAATCCATTCTTAACCTGAGGACTTCTTATACAGGAGTTTGCCAGGGTATTCCATATGGGACCTTATGAATAGCTCTTGAAGGGCCTGTTATCAGGATTCTACAGATCCACTCTGGTAATTGTCAGAAATCCACAGAAATTCCTTCCCTATGGAGAGAATTTAGGGCATGGAGGGATGAGATTGGCTATTCTTGTTCTGCCTGTCACAAGGAGATGGAAAGAGCAGTGTCTTCCTTTTTCTTGTGGATTTTTGCAGGAGTATGCAGTGTTCTTTCTGCATAAGCCAAGCGAAACAGAGTGAGACCAGCAGTTGGTCCTCCTGTGTCATCTGCCACTTGGGAGAGAGAAGCGGTGTTTTTTCCTCTGTACTTGCAGCATGTTTGTGGAGAGCAGAGGAACTATTTCCTCCTCTTAAAAGCTGATGCAAACAAACCCTTTCTCTCTCTGCAGAAACCCTGAGAGAAGGGAGGGGAAAGACGGGTTTGGCGACAATGACAAATACTGCTTGTCTGTTCAGCTGATGCAAAACATGTTGCTCCTTACGTGTTACACTACTATCCTCCCAATCCATTTGCCCAGGATAGAACATGGAAGCACCATTAATAGTACCTAATGGGCATGTTCATGGATTTGTGGGAGAGGTAGGGAGAATGCAAGAGCAGCTCTCCAGTTCTGTCCCCACAGTCAGAGCATGCTAGATTCCATGCCCTTCAGTCTGCTTCACTATAAGAAGGAAGCTGGTGCTTTGTGCAGCCATCGTGCAAAAGCAGGGAACATGGGGTGGTTTCACTTAGGGAAGGGAATCAGTCCTTGTGCCACAGGAGAACGTGGCAGGGTTGTGGTCACGAGCCTGTCAGACCTGAGAGGAAATCCCTATTAGGTGCCCATCTCCTCCCTGGCACAGCTGTGGCTTGGTGGTTTGGCACTGCACTGTGCCTTTCGACATGCGCTGCTGCTGTTATCACTGAGGGGGACACCTTTGCTAAGGAGCTGGATTGCAGGCGACAGGTCCGAGTACCACATCTGCAGGCAACACGTGCTTAGCGTCGCGTTGGTGTCATACAAGCTCTGCAGAAGCTCACTAGACAGGCCAGGACATAGCGCAGCTGCATTCATCACCTGACAGGAGGATGAGAGACAGGTGGTTGTCCTGTCGCCTTCTCCAAAAAATAAAGGGAGCTTTTCTAATGTTCAGGCTGGCTCAAAAGGATGGTTGAGTATCCCCTTTGTCTCTTCGCTGCCAAAACTCCCTACCTCCAAGTCAAACAAGCCACTCTTTGGGGGAATGGAAGGCAATGGGCAACAGGTGGCGGTCCATAGCAATTAGCCTGCAGGATGTAATTTTTTGGTGAGGGATGAATAGGACACCCATAATGTCTGGTAGGACATGTATGTTTGTGTGCCCTAGATCCATGGGCCTCTTTGCCAGCTTTTGCTCCCCACACTCCATTTTGAAAACGAAGCTGTTTGTTTGTTTGTTAGTGTGGAGAAGGCAAGTAAATCAGGTGACCTTCCCCAGCTTTTTCCTAATGTGTACTACAACTGTGATACTACAACTCTCAGTATCCCCAGCCCCAATTCAAATTATGGCTACTGCATTTGAATGGGGGAGGGGGTGTTTTGCATTTCAACTCCACATCCTTCAAATACTCACCCCAGCCGAAATGGAAATACCAGCGAGCAACCATCTTCCTTAGAGGTTGCCTTTAGTTAAAACATGAGTAAATTTGCTTTTCAGTGTGCTTTGTCTTGTGTGTGTATTTTGAGTAAAATTCTATAAATTGCTTGGAGTGACCATTTAAAAGAAAAGGAGAGTTGGTTGGAAGTGAAGTGAAATGTAAAGCTTTAAACATCATCTACATAAATCATGTTTTCTGCAGGTGCAGTTTTTTTCCAAAATTTTTTAATCTGTGAATCTGTTGTAAAGGAAATATATTGATCGCATCCAATGGGCAGTGTTGTACAGCTCTAACACTAGTGATGTTATGCTTGTGCAAACCATTGTGAGCACAACGTCTTTGGCACTTGCTAGTGCAAAAGTAAAGTGGCAATTTGCTGCTGCTGCTGAATTTCAGAGGCAAAAGCTACTTTGCACTAGCAGGTGATAATGACATTGCACTCATGTTGATTTTCACTGCTATCTCAGTACTGATGCCACAATGGTCTCACTGGCAGTAGAACAGGCAGAAGGGATGGGCAACTCTGGACTGCATTGCTCCTGCTTACGTGCTCTCTCCTGTTGATGCTTTAATCTTGCAGTTTTTATAAAAGTACAAAAACAGGCCTTTCTAAATGTATTTTTGCTGTAAGAAAAGGAAAATCTGTTTTTGATATCAATGATATCTGTATCAGGATTCCCAATGGTTAAACTACCCAAGTATCCCCAGGACAGACTGCTGGACTGGGACACAGGAGGACCTGCTCAGCCACGAAGCTGCCTGGGTGACTGCAAATCACTCACTACCAGCCCAAGCTCACAGGGTTGTTGCTGTGGTGAGGATTTAAAGGAGAGAAAGTAGAGGAGCCATGTTCTTGTAAGGCTCACCACAAGAAAATATATGTACAAAGCGCTTGAAATACTCTAAAATGTTCAGTAGAACTGTTAAGCATTCTTATTTATTTAGTTTCCACATTCTTTTACAATGGCAAGGATGGGATACTGTTCAAAGAAGAATTTTGGACTGAGCATACCTAAAGAACACTCTGCATCGTCTCTGGCGTATTGTGGGTGGTGAATCATGTCTGTGTAATATCTAATCAAGTCAACTTTTATCCCTGGCAAAGGCAGCTGGCAAAATACTGTGTATAAATATTAGCCCTCTTTCTTTGGCTAGACATTACATTTTTGTCTGTTTCATAAGATGTGCTTTGGGGGTTTTTAAAAACAGTTGCTTAGAAGATCTTCCAGGTTTCTATGTTTTCAAATAATCATTTTCCTGTATTTTGACAGGTGCAAATACTTGGGCTGCATGATAATGTGCATACATCTTATGTCAACGGAATAGTCCATGCATTCTTATAGGTTGCGATGCTTTTGCAGTGACTTTCGTCCCTCAAGCTCTCCACCACCCTCAGTTGCCTGAAGCTCTCTTGCTCCTCTCAAGCACCAACATGGTTGCCAAACCTCTCTTGTCCTTCAGTGTCCAGCTCAAAGATGTCATATTTTCTGTGACATGTCAGGTTAAGAGCAGAGAGAGACATAAAGTAAAGCATTCCCCCTCCCCCACGCACTCGCAAGTTTAATTGCAGTATTTGTGTCTGGGCAGAGGTGCGGCTAGGCACGTAAAAATTTCAGAGCTCAGTTGTATAGGTCCTTGATCTGCATACAATACACACATGTTGATTATTATGTTTATGTGTGAATTTAGAAATATTTTCTAGAATTGCTTTAAATCTCAAATAAAACAGATTCTTCAGTTAAGTGGCGCCCTGATCCAGATCATCACGGACTGATGGGAACAGTTTTCCCAAGCTTAATGGCAATGGAAAGAAAGACTGGGAGAGGGACATTGCTGCATGTGGGAAAGCTCTGTGGACCCCCTAGTAAATTGCCCCCTGCATGGCAATTAAGCTGAGGTTGGAGGACGCTTCCATTGGTAGCAGCAAGCAAGCGGGGTCTGTGGAAGAGATGCATCAGGGTCTTTGGACACAGATTTGGGGTAAGGCCCCCATGGGCTCAGGACTAGCAACTCTGCATAGAGTGTTCTGAAGATACAGACGAAATAAAAAAGAAATGTTGCTAATGAAGCATTGGCTAAGTAGTAGGAACCTGTGTGGCAACGATCTCCATGATTTATGTCCAGCTGATGGTTTTCTCACATTGCACAGCATCTGTTCCAGGCTTCTTACTCCTAGACTATTTGTTTTCATTGTCTTGCTTTACACATCACTGGTAGCATCTCTGAAACGCATCTCACACACACACAGATTTCAGCATAATTCCTGCGCAGGTCTCCCTCTAAATGCAAGTGTTGTGGTACAAGTCATTCACTGACTGTAATAGTCCTGCATTCCAGAGCCCAGGCAGAAATGAGCAGCTCAGAGCAAAATTCATATCCGTTCAATTACTAGGCATTACCCATATCTGCAAAATTCAATGTGCAATTGCTGTGACAAGGTGGGGGAAGATTTGTGCACTACTCCTGATGTAGAAAACATACACAAACACACTCCCTTCCTCACATTTGTACAAGTCAGGGGAGGCAACATGGTGGCCACAGTCCAGACATCTTTACTTGTGTCTAACCCTTCCTACTTCCTTTAATTAAATCATTTTCTTATCAGCAGAAACTGCTGTTTCTGTTGGTGTTAAATCCCATCTCTTTCTGCATTCAGACTTTTGGCAGACTGCTTGCCCTTTGGCAAGCATCCCATGGAAGTGGTGGTGACCAGGACTGTTTTTCAGATTGTCAAATGTGCCCATGGTGTGGAAGGCTGCCTGCCTCTGCCCCATGCAGGCAGCACTGTTGTGGCATCCGCTGTTGCTATTGCCGGAAGGGGGGCACTGGGGGAAGCTTTCTCCCTGGTTAAAGCCAGTCACCACTTGTCCAAAATTTCTGCTGATGACACGGAGGCACTTAAATTTTTGCCAGGATTTTCTTGATCATAGATATTGGGTGGATGGAGATTCGAAGACCTCTTTCCTGGATTAGAAAGCACTCTTGGTTCCTTCCCTGTCAACTTTCTGATGATACTTCTTCTGCCTGTCCTGGAAAATTGTCCAGAATGAAAATGTAGACCGAAATGAGGCACATGGAATACAGGTCAATTCCTGTCGTGGAAGACGGTGTGTGTTCCACATACCAGAGCGTCCAAGACAAATTCTGCTGCTGTCTGTCATGCGTCAAGTTCTCCTCTCTTTGCACATTCAAGGCAACAGACCATTTCTTTGCAAAAAGCTCTTTATTCACCAAAGGATACCCAATAAATGCAATCACCACAGAATGTATCTCTGAGCATGCACAGAGTGGTTCACTGAACCCAGCCTATGCAACTACTTCTGGAAAGCCTCCTTTGGAGTATGTCTGGGCCTGATGCCTCTGAAGGGCCTGTTTGGAAGCAAGCCCGGCTGTCCTCTCATTGGCTGCCCCTCCCCTCCAGATGCCATGCCGTGGGGTCAAGAGTTGTACCAGGTTCGTCTGACTCTGAGAGTCTCTCCCATGGTCCCACACGACACCCGTGCATCTAGGCTGTTCCCAGAGCTGGCCTGAGCACTTGGGGGGAGTGGCCTTGGGATGATAATCTCCACTTCTTTCTGCTCAGAGTCTGGAGCCGTATTCCCAAGGCCCCTCCGCCTCCTCCCCTCCATTCTCTGCCTCGAAGTTCAGTTCGGCGTGACCCACGGGTGCATGCCAAGAACAACTGTCACCCTCATTCCCAACACTGTCTCACTTGATGATCTTAAGAAGTGTCACAAATTCCCTTTTTATGCTCCTTTTATCTATATATAGAATGGAATGCCTGTAATAACAGTCCTGTTCTGGAAGAGTTGTAGTTTGGGGGTGACGGTGCTATAAAAGCTTTGCCTGGAAGCACTCGCTGTTTTTCCCCTTGGCTGAAGAGACAGGCCCAGACAGGAGGCCTGTCCTAAGATCCACAACTCAGAAGCAGGCCTTGTCCTGTGGAAGCTTTTCCACACCTCCAACTGGACCACCCTCTAGATGTGTTTGGACCTGGCAGATTCCATCATCCTCAGCTAGCCAGCTTGTAGTGATGGGAGTTGTAGCCCGGCACATTTGGAAGGAGCCTGCGTGAGGAAGACTGCAGCAGTGTATTCTGAAGTCTGGCAGGCGGGGTGACCAGATGCAGAGGGCAAGGAGAGCTTGACAGGTTCAGCTTAACCTGCAAGGGTAAGAAAGACCGTAGGCCCTGGTGTCTCCATTTCTACAGCCATTGAAGGTAGAGCGATCTGGTCATTTCCAGCACTGTGTCTGCCTAATTCTTCCCTAATTTAAGGGAACCTCACCCTTTGCCAGCATTCCCTTGCCCTAACCCAAGGAATCTCTTGCTTTCTAGAACGCTGCAAATGCAAGCCGATCAAAGCTACACAGAAGACTTATCTTCGGAACAACTACAACTATGGTAAGTATCGGCCTTATGGTAAGTAACCTTTGAAGGAGTGAAGAAGGTTAAATGGAGGTGGAAAATATTTGACAGAAATAGGTTTGTGAGCAGCTGCTCTTGCCTGTCTTTATCCCCAAAGCCAAGTGAACTCAGTCAGCTGTTGAGAGAGAAATCAGATTTCGACCCTCCCTTCCCACCAGGCATAGATAGGAGTGTCAAGATCAATCCTTCATTGGAACTAGCAAGGGTTGTTCCTGAATCCAGGATTACTTGATGGAAGAGGCTTCTTGATGGAAACTTGGAAGAGATGAATTAATTCCACCTTCCCCTTCTTAGCTGCTGCTAGTTCAAGATATCAGAGCAACAGTAGCAGGAAATGGAGAAAGGACTTTCCTAGCCCTTCCCTTTGCTGCTGACAGGTGATAGTTTTGTGGTACTCGTGACAGCAGTGATGGAAAACTGAAGGCTGCGTTTCAGCTTCCTCCGTATGTCATTCGCTCTACTTCCAAAGCAGAGAAGTGAGCATGGAGCTTTATGTTTTTAAAACAGCACTATCCATGCAAAAGGGGGGGGGGCAGGTGTCATCTGCAGGTCTGAATGAACTTAAAGGTTTGCAGAATCACAAAAATGTTTAAGGAAAACAGTTCTAAGGTGGGGCAGAAGGAACCCAAAATTGCCCAATTTTGGCAAATCTCCGAATTTGCTTTTTGACAGGGAAATAGGCTCTGATCCATAGCTCCATATTGGATATTTTCCTGTGAAAAACACGTGGAAATTGGCTCATCAGTTCCCTAGGCCTGCTGTGGGGGCAGTCTGGCAGGTTTGGCTGACATTGTCACCCCAACAACAGCTACAACAAACCATAGATTGGCAAGTGATAAAGCGATGTGATCTGTGGCAAGTGATCCAGCTGCACATGACATGACAGCACAACCCATCTTGGCTAGTTACTGCAATGGGTTGTTGTATTGTGCAAACTCAGTCAATAACTGACAAAGTGCAGACTCTGTTGTTACAAAATGCAAAGGATCTTGTAACATCTAAGGAAATTCCTTTAAAATATCAATAACAACAAGCAGTGATAAAAATGTTACTTTAAAATAGCTCTTACAGGTTGACCTCTCAAAATATTTTGAAGTACATCAGAAGCAACGAACACGTACAGTTTTAGCTGTAATGCAGAACCAGTTGTGCCTTGTCTGTGAAAATAAATAACTTTCCAATGAACAGTCGGAGAAGGGATATGGGAAGCTGCAGTGCCTTATTTTATAGCTCTGATTATGAAAGTCCATTTACAGGGGCTACTGTGGAAAGGAGGGGAGGCGGAATTTGGTTTCCTCCAACAGAATTGTTGATCCAGAATAAAACTCTGTGTTTTGTTCGATTTTAGTGTAAGTTACATGGGGAAATGATTCAGCCCTTTTTAGCCTCACAACAACCACATTAGGGTAAGAAAGCTCTGAGAGAGAATGAATGACCCAAAGTCTTCCAGCTTCTTTATGAGCGGGTACTTGAACCTGGAGTGCCCTGGTCTTATTCTGCACCCTAACTCTGCTCTCTGCAACCTAATGCCCTGCAGATCTATGGCCATGCAGAATACATGATCCAACTTGCCAGAAGGGCACCAGTTTGGGGAAGGCTGCCATAACCATCGCAACACAACAACTCTCTGGTGATACCACAGCCAGCCATATCTAAGAAACTGCAGGAGTATCAAGGGGATGGCTATAAATGGGAGTCCAAATTGGGCAGACACAAAACCATTGGTAGTTTTTGGTAGGTCAGAGTAGACCTACTGGGATCAAGTCCATCATGCTTTCACTGGCTCCAGTCTGATTAAATCCAGCTCTAATCCAGTGGTTTTACAAATATATAATCTTTACAGGCACTCCTGCATAAGGAAATCACCACCATCACCATGCTTTTAAGAATATGAAGGTCATCTTGTTGATGTTGCTATCAACATAACAACACTAATAATGATGGTGGTGGTGATAGAGATGGAGAACAAGGCCTTCATTTTCTTAAAAATGCTTAATTGTGGGAAGTCTGGGTCCAAGAGATGAAACATTCTGAAGTTCATGTTGACATGATTTTAACTCCTTTCTGCTATTTTCCTTTAGTCATTCGGGCTAAAGTGAAGGAGGTGAAGACCAAATGTCATGATGTCACTGCAGTAGTCGAAGTAAAGGAGATTCTAAAGTCTTCCTTGGTGAACATTCCTCGGGACACCGTTAACCTGTACACAAACTCCGGTTGCCTGTGCCCACCTCTCAATGCTAATGAAGAATATATCATCATGGGTTATGAAGATGAAGAACGCTCCAGGTAACTCCCTCCCTCCCTCCATAATATAGAACATACATCATTCTCCATGAGGTGGTGGTTTGAGTGTTGGCCCGGGGACCCAGGAGCTCCAGGGATCACATTGCATTTATCTCCAACCTGTTTTTGCTCCTGCAAGGAACCCAAGGTGGCTTACATAGCTCAATAACAACCCTGTGAGGTAGGTCAGGCTGAGGATGAATTACTGGCCCACAGTCACCCAGTAAGTTTTGTGGCCAAATGGGGACTTAGACCTCAGATCTCCCAGGGCCCCAGGCTAACACTTCAACCACACCACACTGGCTCTCGGTAATCAAGCTGATTTCCATGGGAGAAGACGCTCCCTAAAAGCATTCAGACTCTCCAAGGTTTTACAGATATAAAACCAGAACCATGAACTGTGCCCAGAAGCTGATTAGTAGCAAATGCAACCCTTCATATTCTGGAGTTATGTATAATGTGCAGTATTCCCCAGCAGTAGCTCAGAAGCTGCTTTTAGCAGCTATTTTCAAAATATTTAGTGGTAACACCACATTCTTGAATCAGCCATTCTCTTGCTGTAATTTTTTGTCCGTCAGTCAAGCCAGTCAGCCTGTTTGCAGTGAGAAAGGCAATCTGCACAGTGGCTTGAATGCTAGATTTTGCAAGGGGCGGGGCCCAGTTCAGATCCTGGGAAGATCATTGTATGGACTTGGACAAGGCATATTTTCAGCCTGGTCCACCTCACTGGGTTGTTGCAAGGATAAAGCGATGACCGAGTGTAGGATGCTGTGAGTATTTGTTGACTGTAGGATGTATATACAATACTAGGAAACAAGGTTTCTTTTAAATATCTAGGGTTGTATTCCAAGTTTGCCTAATTCAAGTCCAATTCATTTCATTTCATTTCATTTCATTTCATTTCATTTAAGTGCAATTCATTTCAATGGGTCTATCTAGGACCAATCCGGATGCAATAATCAATATTCTTCTTTTCATAACTTAAAGCATCTTACATACTTGAAAGGGTGCTATAGCACCATTGCATGCACTAAACAAATACATATAAAATATTTTAAAAAACACATGTGACTCTATCATCACCATCAAATTTCCTATGAAACAACCAAGAAAGCTGTGACCCCTTAAAAATGAGCAGGTTTATTGGGGCATCATTTTTTTGTGGACCAGAGATCAGCACTATTTCCTTAGGTAATTTCATACATGTGCAGGAACTGCTGAGCTGCCCCAGCCCAGCCCAGATCCCACGAAAGCAAGGCCGCTCTCTTCCTCCTCTAGCTTCAGCATGGCTAGTGCAAGCTCGGAGCCAGGAGCTATTGTCTGTGCTAGGACTGCGTGCCCTGGCAGAGCAACAGAAATCCATCTCTCAGTCACTGCCACGGAAGAGGGAGGTGGGCATTCCCAAGACGGGCTCCCTGAAGACAGCATTCCTGACTAGATTCACATTGCATTGGACTGCATAGCCTAACTCTTCATTGTTGTTCTCCTGTGAAATGAGTAGGTTACTCTTGGTAGAAGGCTCCATAGCTGAAAAATGGAAGGATCGTCTTGGTAAAAAAGTGAAGGTAAGCAAGTTCTATTCATTGTTTGATCATGTTTAGCCTTGGAAAGAATCTCTTTTTTTGTTTTGCTTTGCTTTGTTTTGTTTTTTTGGTCCCATCACTGAACATGCTTGTTGACAAAGAAGTAGAACCACACTAAATGCAAGATTGCAGCCTCAGAAATTATCTGTAATCATACTGGAGGTGACTTGGGCAAAGGGCTTCTTCCCCTTTTTATTGTATCCTGTACATCTCATACAAGAAAATGAATTCTAAATGTATACATGAATACATTAAACATTGCTGTAGAGGCTAAACATTACCAATTAATTAGTAATTACCATTTAATTAGTGTTTGGCCAATTAACTACCCATTATATTGGCTATAAAATTTCATACAACTAAATTTGGACTACCAATACAATGTTAGGGTTAAAAATGAACATGGAAATCGAACAGTTTCAGTAAAACCTGTGTCATTTTGCATTTTTCTGTTTTATAATATATGTAAATAACCAGGAACCTTGGAAGCTGCCTGCTGCTGAGCCAGGTGCTTGGTCTGTCTGGCCCAGTCTTGTCAACACAGGCTGGCAGCAACTTCCTAGGGTTACAGGCTGGAGTTTTTCCAGCGTTACTTGGAGAAGCCAGGAAGCAACCATGGGACTTTCTGCATGCAAAGCAAGTCCCCTGCCATGAACTTATATTCTTCTCCAAAGAATGGTACAAGGGTGATTTGATTGGTCCCTTCTTGGTTGTCTTTCTGATGGCCTTCCAAAACATTCTTCCCCCACCAAGTTTTTTGCATATTTTATGGGTTGCAAACCTGCTCTACAGCATTTTGTCAAATTGATGACAGCTGTGGTGGGGCCTTATTTAGTGCTGAAGGGTGGAATAGAAATGCACTAAACCGATATATATATAAATGTCTAATAAATTAAGTGTGCCCCTTTGCTGACCCCTGCATTAGAGCAGGGATTTAATCCTCCAGCATGCAGCTATGGGAGAAATCGCCAAAGCCATGATTGGTTCCTTTCCGCTGGTCAGACAGAGCAGCAAACAGGTGGCAGGTGAGGGACGGTGGTGGCCAGACTGTTTTTTCGGGACAGAATGACCTGGGGTTTGGCAGCATACACATCTGCTCTGCCAGAGAACCTGTGTACCTCACTGCATACCCAGAGGCCCTTTTTCACTGGGGGCCCATGAGATCTTTTCACCACTGTGTCTCAGATTGGTGTGGAGATTCCCCATTCACAGCGGCTCATCTCGTGGTTTTTCTGCTGCCAGAGCATGAAGCAGTCACTCATTCATGCCGACGGGCTAGGAAGGATCACCGGGCTAGTGAATGCCAGCCTGGTACTTGCACAGCTGTGGGCCATGGTGACACCCTTTCTCTGGATTTGATCTGTGCCAGTCTTCTCCCCACCACACTCTCCAAACCATGAGTGATCACAGCTCTTCCTCCTGTGTGATTGTCCTGTGCATAAAGATGTAAAACAGAGAGCTGCAGTCGCAGGCCACAGAGTTTGCAGTCCCTCTGCAAGCTTATAAGCAGGGAAGGAAATAGCCTTGTTCAGTTGCCTGGTTCCACACAGAAAAATATTTGTGGGTATTGGGATTAGGTTAGGGTTAGGGTTACAGTCCCTGAAGTTCTGTGCGTAGCAGCCTTCCCTAACCTGGGCCTCGCCAGATATTCCAGACTACAACTCCCAGCATTCTGTACTGTTGGTCATGCTACTTGAGGCTGATAGGAGTTGAAGTACAGGGTTTGTATCCAGGATCTGTCATCTGAAAGAAAGGGTTCCAACTGAGGAAGCCTCCCCCCCATTCACCCCATAGCTCATCCCATTTAGCAGGGTGTTCTGAGTCACTGTCTAGTGTTTTCAGCAGGGTGGAAGGTGGGAAGGAGGGAGGTGGAACAGCCACTTCCACCAGTGTAGTTGGTCCAGCATAAATCTGGATCCAGCCCCAAAACATCTGGAGAGCATCAGGATGGGGAAGGCTGGTAAGCGGTGTGCATAGTGATTAGACCACTGGACTGGGACTTTAGAGATTCTGGTTCTAGTCTCTGCTCAGCCATGGAGCTCTCTGGATGACTTTGGGTCAGCTGCTGACTCTCAACTGAGCCTACCTCACAGGGCTGGGAGAAAATGAAAAAGAGGCGGATGGTATATTATTATTATTATTATTATTATTATTATTATTATTATTATTATTATTATTATTATTAGAACATTTCTATGCCGCCCCTTGCCGAAGCCTTGGGGCGGCTTACAGCACAATAAAATACAATACAATACAAAAATAACAATATAAAATTAAAATTAATAATATAAAATAAATAAAAAATATAAACGATATACAAGGAGTTAGAAAAGTTATAAAAGAAAAGAAAGAAAAGAAAAGAAAAGTCGCCCTGGCCAGAAAAATAAGTAAATATTGTTAACAATTAAAATGACGTTTAAATAAAAAGGTCTTCACCTGGCGCCGAAAAACAAATAACAATGGCTCCAGGCGGACCTCTCTGGGGAGCCTCTTTGAGCTCTTTGCAAGAGGAAAAAAGCAGACTGCCAAAGCCACAGAGAATCAGACAGACATGTAGTAGGCCTGTGGGTGTGCATGCACTGAAGATTGTGTGTAAATGGTATTGGGAGTGTTTGGAGGAAAGAGCTGGGGCCAGAACCCTCCACTGTTACACACAGAGACCAGCACTGGAAATTAGAGATGACATGAAATGGGACAAAAAGGGTTTGTTTGGCTGCAGTTTTGAGCTGTCGATTGTCCCTTACATGCACTGGTGGCTCTCCTGCCCAGCTGTTGTGCTTGTGTCAGTCGATTGCTCTTTCCATTTGGTTTACAGGCCCATAGCTGGCTTCCCTTAGGCATTTTGTTTTAAAAATAAAGCTAAATGCAACACACGGGCTGGTGTGGGCCAGTCCATTAGCACTGTTCATAAGATCTCTGAGCTGGCCTGATCAAAGAAAGGCTGAAAGGGAAAAGGGCCATCTTGAAAAATTGTGTGCATGATGCATCTTGCATTTCTAATAATGCCTTAGGAGGTAGTCTTACAAATATCTGTGCATGGGTGTACAAATCATTCAGTGGCTTTCGCCAAAGTTGGAACTAGTGTTGGTTTAGGTAGGCACATGCATACAATGTAAACTAAATTAACACCCCTGCTGTCCCCATCTCCATGCATGTGCAAAACAGGGCTTGCAGGATTACGGATTCAAGATAAAAGTGTGTCTTTTGAAATGACACATCTCCCACCTACAGTTTGAAACTCAGAAATAGTAGTGAAACATGCAATATAAAGTCTTGTTTCTATCTTGCAAATCATACTGTCAGTTTTTGATTGGAAGAAAGCACTTGTTGCAAAATAATGGGATTTAATTTGGTGCAGGTAATTAAGGCTGCTGTATAAACTACTTGTTAAGGATGCTTTATATGAAATCAGAAGTACATACAAAGCAAATGAAGAATATAGCTAATTCAAAGGTAAAAATAAAGGGTTGAATGATATGAATTTATTTGTCAATACAGCATTGAACAATTACCCAGTTCAAACATGCTGGCAACAAATTATGGGTTAATCAACCAATTATTTGCTACTTTACTTGTCAATTCCATCACCATTCTGCATATGCAACCTCATATCAGTCTAACTGGAGGTTGCTCCATGACATCTGAACCCAGCCCATATCAGTTAATTATGGGTTAAACCATCTGCAGTTAATGGATGGTTTGTTCTTTGGGTAACCTATACAGTCTGTGTTTGGCCATTATGGCCAATCGGAGGCTCCATGTGTAAAATGACAGTGGTACACACCACAACACAAATTGTGGGTAAGTTAATGCAGATTCTGCCACATTTACATGTGAAGAGCTTTTAGTTATCATGTGACAATTTCCTCTTTTTCTCCAAAAGTGACCAGCCATAAGCCATAAAAATAGTCTTGTGTGTATTGCATTTGGAATATATTGCAAAGGAACAGATGAGATCTATGCTAAGATTTTAATAGGTTCTAATTAGATAGGACTGCTATAGTACCAGGGCCTTATGGTGGGGCAGGGGAGGAAAGGGAGTGAGCTAGTGTTGACTGGCCTATCCATTTTTCCTTCTCTGTCTGCCAGAGCCAAGTCTTTGCAACATTACTAGAGCTCCGTGACTGAAAACAGAAACGGGGAGAGGGCAGAGACACCCATGCTGAGACAAGCCTGCTGCTCGCTCCAGCCAGGATGCAGCCAGTGCTTCTTGCAAAGCATGCTTTCAAACGAAAACTAAAGCTATGAAGTTGTGGCTGCGTTCCAGTCCATATCTGCTCACTATGATAAGTCATAGAATAGCTTTTATTGTATTCTAGCATAGTTTGCTGTATTAAAAAGATCAGAAGTAGCATGTTTCTGGAAGGAAGTGCCATTGTTTTAAACTATCCCCTCTCTCTCTCTCCCTCCCTCCCTCCCTCCCTCTGCAAACTTGCAGCGCTGGGATCAGAAGCTCCGTCATCCTGGTAAAGGCAGAAATGAACCCGGGCAAAGTGAATCTGCTCAGAAGTCTGGCAGAACCACCAATCCCCGACAAAGGCGCAACTAAAAGGAAAATGTCACAGGTCAAAAACATTGAAATAATCCACGGACTTGTATAAATTAAAGACTTGCCTAGATGGGGCAGCAAAGGAGAAATTGCACTATTGCACGTTGCATTCTATTGTTTACTATGAGGTCATGTTGTAGCTAATATTAGTTTTATCTCCCCCTTGAATTTTCTGGCCCCTTGATTTGCAGGAGAAAAATGGTATATACTATTCTCTCAATATTCGTGGATAACATCTGATTTTTTAAAAATTGCAAATCTGATGAGGTTAGCAGATGCTATGGTCATTGGACACCATTACCCAAACCAGAAATTGGTGTGTGCTCTGGACACATACATCTCTGGAACATGCAAGCCGCCCCCTTCAGTTCTACAGAGGGACCTGATGCGAACATGTGTTCCTTCCGGAACACAAACAGTCGGATCAGAGCAGTGGCTGGGGAGGCAATAATGACGTAGGGCTAGTTCAAATTATTTTCTCCTTAAATACAAGCTATGAGCAGTTCAGGAGTGAGACTGAGCCTTTTCTGGCACTCTCACCAGGTGTGTGTAGCAGATGAGCGTGTGTGCCGAGAAACTTTCTGTTTGGGTTCCACGCATAACAACTTGTGTGCACAAGCCTTAGGCATGTGTTCAATAGTCTGCATGTTACATGGTGGTGATCCATATAATTCAGCCTTATCCACCACCAGAATGAAGAGCAGACAGTTGTGTTGTGTTGTGTTTCGTTTCATTTCATTTCATTCACAACTGCTGCACAATACATAGCCTGTGTTTGGGTGGAAATATAATCTGGGCTACCCTAAAATTACACAGGAAAATGGAATCAAGAGTACATTCAGAATCTACTTTTTTCTATGTGAGAAAAAATTAAGGCTAAATGCACATGCAAAATAAATCTGGGGGTGTACTTGTAGAACCAGAAACAAGAGTGTTGCAAACTACTGCTGTGATTTAGCAATGCAGGCAGAAGGAAATCAAAAATTGCGTAACAAAACTATTTTTTGCATTTGTCATTTTACCTGTGCAGTGATGGAGGCTTGGTTGCCCTTGGCGTTCACTGCCTCCTCCCCCACCCCCTTCCTCCCACACTTGAAACCCTTCTTGGTACTATGGAAAAAGGATTATAAAAAGGGCTTCTACCAAGCATTCAGTGCATATCTGAGCAGGCCTGTTAAATGCTGATTCCTCTTAAATAAACCACTTGTATTAAGTCTAGCTTTAAAGCCCTAACCATGACAAATACTGCACAGAGGACTTGCTGGTGAATATCTCCATCCTTGTGGGAAAGGTTGCATAGCACCGTTAAGTCTTGCCAAAAGTTAGGTTGTACTTGCTCGCGGATAACATGTGCTTCCCTTTTTCTTCTTTCACACTGGTTGCAATGTCACAGAGGTGGGTTGTCACCACCAGGCCTCCTTGGCCTAGGCCTGCACTTTGTCATTTTGTCAGTGTCATTTTAATTGTTTTTCAGTGTCTACTTTCAACAGCAGCAGCATCTGACCAGGCAGTCCAATAATTACCGCTATTAAGAGAAGTACAAGTGTACTTCATGCAGCATGTCTCATAAAAGAACTGCAGCCATAAACAGAGACTTTATTCTTACTTTTTGCAACAAATGTACAATTTTTAGCCAATGATATGTATTTCTATTCAACATGTACCATCTGGGCATCCTGACAAGTGGTGTCCTTTAAGCCTTACAAAACAGTGCCAATAGCTGGAAACTGTAATTCTCCCTCCCTCCCTCTTTCTTCTCTGTCTCTCTTTAAAGTACAGAAATATCAGTAGAATACTGAACTAAAATAAAGCAAATATTTTAGCAGAAAATAAAACATTTATGTTACAAACTGCTTTGGCATTCTCACTAACCACTGTGGTGATTCCCTTCAGAAATGGAGTTATGGCTTAAGCAATGAGTGTGCAAACCATGCCACAGAGAACGCGATGCTAACGGATGGCCTTCAAACAAACAAACAGATGAATAAATAAATGCAAATTGTCTCAATGTAGAAAAACCTTCCCGATGTTCTGCCCCAGAGTTCTCTCACAGTCCTGTGTGAGCAAGAGACAAGCAGGTAGGTACAGACTGGATTTTCACTGGTGGCTGCAGGAGAACATTGGAAAACAGGTTTCATCAATTTGGTTAGCTTGGATACACCCCTGCACTTATTCTTCACCCCTGCCATGGTGGGACAGCACCGTAGTGATGTCCAAACCTGGCTCAGCCACCTCTGTTAGCAATCCAACTGGGCACCCTTGCAATATTGAGTCTTTGCTACACATATGTCGTCTGTCATATTTATCTCTTTATTTTACCAATGTTTGTCCCCACCTTCAGCACAAGTGATCTCAGAGGGGCTGATAAATTGAAAGCTGCTGCTCTGCTACTCTCCTTACCCAATTTTATTCTTACAGTAACCCTGCGAAGTCAGTCAGGCTAAGAAAGAGTGTGCATGCAGCTGGCCCATGGTTGGGCCAGTCCTGGTTGAATCAGGATCTGAACTGGATATTCTAGGCCTCATCCAACGTTCTAACCATTATAACACAAGAGACTCTCAAAAATACATTCCTTTATAGTTCATTGTATTTATATCCCACTTTTTTCTTTTGCAAGGCACACATGGAGGCTTGCATGCTCTTCTGCTCCATTTTATCCTCACGACAACCACCCTGTGAGGTAGTTTAGGCTAAGAGTGAGTGACTGGTCCAGAGTCACTCAGCAGGCTTCATGGCTGAGTGGAGACTAGAGACCTAGTTTCCCAAGGGTGAGCCCAGCTCTCCAATCACTGCATGATGCTGGCTCTGGTTTTCCCTTAGAACACCCTAAAACAAGCAGAAAGCTCTTAAAGTCTTCTTCCAAGTTCTAGACAAGCTACAAGGATGCAGCTGCAGTTGGAGGATCAGCTTCTTGCAACCTTTTCCAGAGACTCCAGGCCCTGCCTCATCATTCTCCATTTGAAGCCAAAGAAAAGGCACCAATACTCACCCCGTTGTGCAGATTCGAACCAGCGACCTTTCGATTAACCAGCAAAGCAGCCCAGCAGTTTAAACCACTGTGCCACCTGCATCCCCTATTTAGCCTGACTTGAGGCACTTGTAGGTTACAGAACCATCTCAGAAGCCTCTGTTTTTGTGGCTGACCGGTCAAACTCGGGTCTAAAGATTGAGAACCTTAAGAAACTGTGGCGAGGGTCTTTGAACAATGAGCAGACTGAACATGGGTCACCTGGAGGCAAATTTTCCTTAGAGTGGCAAGATATATTGCAATTCTATTTAAATTGTAGAAACTGTTTCTGGCTTTACATTTACGCGTGTGCATATGCAAATTTTATATGCGGAGACCCATGTCCTCTTTGGCCCTCTTTTTCAGTGACATTTAGCCTTTATCATAGCAATGTTTACGTGGCCACCCAGTCCACAGGTTATAGAATATTCACTGAGGATTTTCCAGAATTTGCTGCTCTGCTGATGGGTTTCAGTTCTGGATTTGCTTCAGACATGTTCCTCTCCACCACATAGGCAGGACTATACTTTCCCCATACACCTCTCCTCTCACTTCCACTTCAACCTCGTGTGGCTAAACAAATACAAATTGGGATCATATTGCAAAATCACAAATACAGATGGGTTGAATAAGGTTGACAAAAATACCTGTGACGGCTGACTTGGACCGTACATATATAAATTGTGGAAAGAAGTGATATTATTGTGTTGTACAGCAAGCCTTCAGAGACACGTGTGTGATTGGGTGCAGTGGGATGTAGGGGAGGACTGATTAAAACCATACTTTTCCCACATCTGGTTGCTATTATTTCAGGGGAACACACATACAATGACAATCTCTGTGGATAATTGACATGGTGCTGCTCCAGCATGCAGGAGAATTTATATATCCTCAAGCATAAAATGGCATGAGGGAAAAGCATTTTATGGCTATCATCCTATCCATCCAAATGCTCATGTATGAGGAAGGAAGGGAGGTGTTCCTCTAGACGGCAAGTGTTCTGAACTCTATACCACATTGATCTTGAAAGTTGCTGCAGTGGCAGTTTTGCTCCCCAGGAAAAGGTGGGTTTGAAAATGAAACTCTTAGAAGGGCTTGCTTTCCAAAGGAAAAGAGGAATAAATACATTTTATTAGGAATGGCATCTTGTATCTTCTCGATAGTTTTGAACAGAATTACTGCGGAAGCTTGACTTAAACCTACATTAAAGAAGACAGTAGAAGTGCACTTTGGAGTGCAAAGGGGGGAGGACTCCCATTCCATTTTCTATCTTTTCTTCTATAGCCCTCCCTTCTGATGTATTGCTCACAGGGAAACTCTGTTCTAGGAAAAAGCCAAAGAAAAAAGAATTTGGGAAGATAGATTGCAGAGTTAAATAAGATCCCCGCCCCCCCCCCCCCCGGGGGGGGGGGGGTGTGGGGGGGGGAGGGGGGGGGGGAGGGGGGGGGGGGGGGGGGGGGGAGAGAGAGAGAGCTTCTGTCAACTTTAGCTTTGGGCCTGTCCCCTTTTTGGCCTTACAAAAAGCACTCCAGGCCAAAGGCAGAGAGCCTATCTGCAACTGATAGGCCCGTCTAAGAAAACCAGCCCTGAGCCCCAAAAGAAATAAATAAATAGCTTCCTAACCTCTGGTTTGGTGTCCCTTATCTTTAGTGCTTCCCTCCTTTACAAATTGCAACCCTTGCACAATTGCTGACATGGCTGAAGCAGAGAATCTGTTTGAAGACATGGCAGTAGATTCCTCCTTCACATTCCTTCTTCCTCCTCCTTTCCTCTCCTTTTCTTCCTCAGAGCTTAGTGCAAATGTAGGAGGTCAATGCTTGCAGCTGCATATTTCCAGGTGGACACGGGGTGCTTGTGAAAGTTTGCAGGTACTTGGCCCAAAACTTGTGCGCAGCAGGGTTTCTTCCACCTTGTGTAATCTGGGCCCTGATCTATTTGTTCTCTTACATTGGTTTAAAAGTTTCTGCTTTTGGTGGCTTTATTATTATTAGTTGGATTCTCTCTTATGAAAAGAGGACTTTTTAAAGTCAAGGAATAGAGGGCAGGATCAAGCCATTTTTGTAAGAGGTGCATTCTGTGTCTTTTCGTTACTTTTGAAAAATTGCTGCTGAAGCTTGACAGATGTTTAGCACTACATCTATGCGTTCTGCTTCTTTCCATGGGTTATTTAAAATGAATCCAGCAGAAATAAAACATAGTTCACTGGAATGGCTGCCAAAACCACCTAATCCTATACTGACCTGCATGGTGGCACAGGCTTACTAACAGGAAGAGTGTTGATCTTTTGTTCTCCTCCTCCAAGTTCAGGCTGAGTCTGGGCAGGGGGAGCCTTCAGCAAGATGCTTTCGGCGAGCTTTCTCCCTGCCTCCTCGTTCCTGCCCTCACTCCCCCTTCCTCTGGACCAAATCAGTACAAAAACTCGAAGGGCGCATGCCAGGCCAGTGAAAGATGCTGCCATACCTGTTCACTCTTACCTGTTCAGGTGTGGCTAGAGAACAGGTAACCATAGCATGGAAGAGAAGCATTCTGTGACCAGCAGGCTTGGGGTGCCATGGACCACTGGCAGGGGCCGAGGCTTTGATAAGCACTCAGCAACACCCGCTTCTGGTGACAATCCTACTTAATCCTTCCCATGTTTAGGCTGTAGTCCCATACACTGAGGGCTGAAGCAATATGATTTTTTCTTACATGCTGAAATGGTAATCTGTAGAGAGAGAAAAAAATGGAGAGGGACAGAGAAAGACAATTTGTGTGCCTATGGGCATGCATGTTAGCCAGGGCCAAGGCAGGTTTCTCACACATTTGCTCCTCACTCAGTTCATTAATCTATAGAGAGCTATGACTATCAACCACTCAGGCACGTCCTGTTAGCGTAGTTTCTCCTGAGCTGGTGCCTTTCAGATGTTTTAGTCAACACTATCCATCATCCCTGATCACTGGTCAGCTGGCTGGGGCTGATGGGAGTTGTATTTTGCAATCTCTTGAAGCAGCTTGGGGAAGGGTGAGTAAAAGGAGAGCTTCACATGGGGGTTTCTGCACTACAGTGGCTGAGGAGAGAGAGCAGCTGCACACATTCCATCTTTGACGCATGCCATTTATCTCGGCAACTAACCTGCAGTCACATATTGTTCACCTTTGTTGACCAATAAAATGTGCACTGTCAGGCTTTCTGGGTGCCCCAAAGTGACTACATGACCACTAGATGCTGTTAAATAATGAGCAACAGGTATTAAAGTGGCCATGTATTTGCATCTTCAATTATATTGGTGGAAATAAGGATTGTAACTGCCTGTGCTAAATAGGGACTGAATATCCTGGAGAAGCCTGCATATACAGCAAGGTCATAAACTGCTTATTCTCAGCCTACTGAATAATGTGCCATAGACAGCACATGCCACCCGCCCACCCAGTTAATGGTTAAATCGTTCTGTTTGTGTTTTGCAGGTGGGTTTTTCTGTTCTTCCATCTGATCATTGACAGAACTGGAGTTGTTTTTACTAGACATTTGTTCTACTTGCACTAAGCCACATGGGCACTTGTTCACATTAACACACATGTACATTGGGGTACATGTGCAAATCCTGAATAGTTAATCCCAAAAAGTGAAAAACTAGTCCTCAGTTCCACAGAAGAAGCGACCAGTCTCTGGCAGAATTTGCATATCAATTCCTAAAAATCCAGACTCATTTGGCTCTGTTGCAGATTTCTCCAACAACTCTAGGGATTACATGCTTTACATATAGCACTTGCCAGGGGCTAGGCCTGCCACTAGCATCTTATTTCAAGGAATGAGTCTGTCTTTAGTAGTGAAATTTAATATCAACAAATAAGAAGCAATCCTGGAAATAAAGAATAAGTGGCACACCACTAAGGGCACTGCCTACTCCCATCTATCCATCCATGGGATTTAAATCTTACATTTCAAAACATTCCAAGAGCAGCTTACAAAGGATAAAAGAATTACAAAGACCACCTACGCTGCACATGGATTACTGACAAAAGTTTCCCTCTACCTTTGTCAGATGTCTCCTGATACATTGCCTAATAGCCTGAAAAATATATCTCCTAAACCCATTCTATTGATCTGTATGTTTGGCTCAAAATATGCTGAATACTTTTATTAATGAAAATGACCTATTTTTGTAGAGAAATCCTTTAAGTGGAGAAATCCTTTTGTAGAGAAATCCTTTCTGAGATCAGCGGCAGACGCCCTCCTCCAGGAACCCTCTGTGAAAGATGTTAGGAGACAGAGTACCCGGAGGAGGCCTTGCTCTGCGGTGGCGCCCCGTCTATGGAATGCAGTCCCCAGAGAGGTCTGCCTGGCACCGTCATTATATGTTTTTCGGCGCCAGGTTAAGACCTTTTTATTTAATCATTTTTAATAAGTTTTAATATTGAATTTTATTCCCATATTTTAATTTTCAGCCAGAGTGGGTCATCAGTTTATTTATATTGTTTATGTACTTTGGAATTTTATTTGTGTAAGCCATCCTGAGGCTTTCGCAAAGGACAGCATACAAATATCTTAAATAAATAAGTGGGTTTAATCCCTCTTGATTTTGCAATACAATGGGGAAGTCCTTTCTGTAGGCTTCTTTGCTCTCCCGTAATCTGGAGAGATCTAGGTATGCCTGTGGACATTGGTTGGGAATTGCAGTCAAGCACATTTTGGCTATAACATTAAGGAAGTTTCCCAGCAGTGACAGCTGTTCAATGGACTGCCTTGGGAAGTAGAGGTGTTTAAGCAGAGGTTGGATGGCCATCTGGCAGGGATGCTGTAGGTTTGACCCGCATTATACAGCCTGCATTGAACATAGTATTGGACTAAGTGATCTTCAGGGACCAGTCCAACTATGTATTTCAGTCTTTCTGATGCACTTCTTAAGTGCCAGCCTTAAGTCAAGTCCAGCAGAATTGCGAAGAATAATGGTGACACTGGAAAGAAGCCACTGCTTCTAGTTTGGTGTGGCACACATTGAAGTGAGATGGAACATGCCAAAACTGAATTTGTACACTCAATTATTTTTAAATTCACCAAAGGGCCCAACATATTCTGTGTGTATTCCTTGATACATACAGAAGACTTATGCGATTACAAGTTTAAACACAAAATAGTTGATTTGTTTCACAGAGAGTTATGTCCTTCCCTATGCAGCTACCTTCAATGTGGGCAGGAACATTCTTTATTTCACCAAGCCAAAAACAAAAGTACTGAGACTGGATTCAGAAGGGATGTTTTCTTGCAATTTCCTAATTTTTGTAATTCAGGGATATATCCTCATCAATGCCTATTCATTGTAAAACAGCCAATTATTCCCAGATACCTTCAGACTACTTTATAAACCACATGCTTGAGCAGGAAAAATTAATTCTAATAATGAGGATTATTTCAAGCATGATGGTTGTTATGCATACCACTTCTCCTAGAGTCACTGTATCTGGATTTTAAGTATGTTTGGAGTATGATTTAATGATTTTGAGAGTGGCCTGTTTTGTTTTTTAAACGCACAGTGTTTCTATTGTTGGTTTGAGCGAGGAAAAATTAGATCAGAGGCAGGCTTGTGGGAGCTGCTTTGTGACTTTTTTTTACTAGAATCCTTAGATCCAGCCATAGCCTGGTGCAAAAACATATACTTAGAATTAAAAAGCTCTGAGCCCAAGAATGTGTTTTACATACCAGAACTGAAAGGGGTCTATGATCCTTCCACACATACAAATCCACTCCTGCTTTTGCCATGCTCTTCATGTCAGCATAATTTATTTTGGAGGGAAGTGTAACTTTGTTAATGCTATTGCCCAACAATTGGGAAGCAGAAATTGTACCTCAAATAGCTGTCCTCCATAGGACAGATTTTACCCAGGACTCCTCAAAACACCAGCTGCTACTACCTGATTCAAAAAGAGTATGTGTGTGTGTGTGTGTCTTTTTTCACATCCTTAGCATGTGGGGTGAATTCTTCAATGTCACCCAGAACGGAACATAGTTATCTGAAAGTATACGCTTTGTTTTAACAGCTCAACGATAACACAAATACGGTCATAGTAACACTAATTCTTTAAAAAAAAAAAAACCTCAACCCTGCTTTCAATAGCTTCTCCCCCTTGCTGCAAATTCATAACTTGTCTCTGATTGTATTCACTTAAAGTTCATTCTATCCATGAGGCTGGGACACACCAGGAGTTACGAAACTTTTTCCCTTAATTTATGGGATTGTTCCGTTAACTAACTCCAGTCCCTAATTCCGCTCACTAACACCCTGTTTTCTTTATTTTCCCCCAGCTCCTGCTAATGGAGTTTCCTGCAACTCCCACTTCTGCCCCAGACTGCAGCCTGCTCTCAGCTGCCAAGCATCCCCTCCACTCACTCCTCTGTTACCCTGCCTCCTTCAATCATCTGAATCTGATATCTCATGATGAACAAAAGAGGGGATAATTGTGCATGGTGCCAGCCATTAGGACAGCCACATATTTAAACTCTACCACATAACAACTTATACAATCAGAGGTTTTTCACTCTTTCACAGGTAATAATATCTGAATTAAAGCCCTGTACAGCCAACACCAGCAAAGAAGCTTGCTTGCTGTTTGTTCCTGGATTGAAAGGAACATCCAGCATACCAAATATTGCATTGCTGAACAGCCTAGAGTCTAGAGAGGCTTTTTGCATGAGATGTTTATAGTATGCACATCATGGCTTAATATCAGTAGTTTAAGGGTTTTGTAGGTGATATCATGCCTCTCCAGCTTTGATTCTGTGTCTAACAGGAATTTTGCAAGCATTCTTTATGAGCAAAGAAATGTGGCATTCAATTATGAAAATGGAAGAAGCTGCAATTTTCTTTTGTGTAATTGTGCTATTCCATTACACCACAGTGATATCTAGAGGATATGTAAAAGTAAAGCAGGAAAGCAAATGCTCCTCACCTTTCAGATTTCAATTCTGCAATAAAACCTGGGTAGATATGGAGGATTAAGAGCTGATTAATAGCTTTGAGCACAAAAGCCTTAGGTTCCTCCATAAAAGTAACAGGTTCAGTAAAGTCTGTGCAGGCAAGCTCAGGAAGAGGCACAAATTCTTTTGTTGTTGCTGTCCAAAATCCTATCACAGTGATGACAAATCTTTTACCTACTGAATACCAAAACTGTAACCCAAAACAGACTTATTTATCACAAAGTGCCAACAGTGCAATAAAACCTGAAAACTTAGGTTTTAGCTTAGAAAAAAACGACACACAGCCAGTCCAAGCAAATATATATGTATATCTCCTTGGCAGCACACTGACTGGCCATGCAAAAGCACGGACAAGTTGCAGCTAATGAGTCATGGCTCGTGACGTGATCGCCTGGTGATGATTTCCGAGCATGCGCATGGCCCCTATGTGCACTCTAATCCGATACTCAGCTGCTGGGGCGATGCTGCAGTGACTTGGCTCACATGCTGACAGAGAGGGCTCTGCGTGTGCTCTGTGGCACACGTGTCAGAGGTTCACCACCACCTCATTTTTCTAACCCTAAACCTACCCAGGTGCACTCCCCTATCCCTAATATAGGGGAAGTGTCACTGCAAGGTAGGCGATTTTGAAAAATCTGTCCTGGAGTAGCTTCTTCTGCACAGCTCATCATTGCTGCCCATGCTAATCACATTCCAATCATCAAAATCATACCAGGACACCTCGTTCTTCAAACCCAAACACTAGCCTGGTGCAATCCACTAACCCTAATAGAGGGGAAAAGTTCCACTGCAAAGTAGGCAATTTTTAAAATCTGTCCTGAAGTAGCTTTTTCTGCACAGCTCATCATTGCTCCCCATGACAATCAAGTTCCAACCATCAAAATAATACCAGGAAACCTCGTTTTCCTAACCCTAACCCTAGCCTGGTGCAATCCCCTAACCCTAATATAGGGGAAAGTTCCACTGCAAAGTAAGCGATTTTTAAAATCGGTACTGGAGTAGCTTTTTCTGAAGAGCTAATCATTGCTCCCCATGCCAATGACACTTCAACCATCAAAATTGTACCAGGACACCTCATTTTTCTAACCCTAACCCTAGCCTGGTGCTACCAGTAACCCTAATAAAAGGGAAAGTTCGATGGCAAAGTAGGTCATTTTAAAAAATCCATCCGCTAGTTTTTTTTTTTTTTTTTTCAAAGCTCATCATTTCTGCCAATGCTAATCACATTCCAAAAACCAAAATCCTACCAGGAAACCTTGTTTTTCTAAACCTAAACCTAGCCAAGTGAACTCCCCTGCCCCTAATATAGGGAAAAGTTCCACTGCAAGGTAGGCATTTTTTAAAAATGCATCCTTTAGTAACTTTTCTGCACAGGTCATCATTTTTGCCCAGGCTAATCACATTTCATTTATGAAAATCATACCAAAACAACTTGTTTCTCCAACCCTAACCATAGCTGGGTGCTAGCCTCTAATGCTAATATATGGGAAAGTTCCACTGCAAGCTAGGCCATTTCTAAAATCCGTCCTGCAGTTGAATTTTCTGCAAAGCTCATCACTTCTGCCCATGCTTATCACATTCCACTTATCAAAATCATACCAGGACACCTCGTTTCTCTAACCCTGACCCCAGCTTGGTGCTACCCCTAACCCCTATATTGGGGAATGCTGCACTGCAAAGTAGGCCATTTTAAAAAATATACCCTTTAGTAAATTTTTCTGAACAACTCATCATTTCTGCCCATGTTAACCACATTCCAATCATCAAAACCATACCAGGACACTTAGTTTCTCTAACCCAAACCCCAGCTTGGTGCACTCCCTGAGCCCTAATATAGGGGAAAGTTCAACTGCAAGGGAGGCAATTTGTAAAACCCGTCCTGGAGTAGATTTTTCTGCACAGCACATCATTTCTGCCCATGCTAATCACATTCCAATGATCAAAATCATACCAGGACAACTGATTTTTCTAATCCTAACCCTTGCTTGGTGAACTTCTTTAACCCTAATATAGGGGGAAGTTCCACTGCAAAGTAGGCAATTTGTAAAATCCATTCTGGAGTAGATTTTCCTGCATAGCTCATCATTTCTGCCCATGCTAATCACGTTCCAGTCTTCAGAACCAAACTACGACATCTCGTTTTTCTAACCCTAACTCTAGCTTGGTGCTCCCCTAACCCTAATATTGGGGAATGTTCCACTGCAAAGTAGGCCATTTTTAAAAATATATCCTTTAGTAAATTTTTCTGCACAGCTCATCATTTCTTCCCCTGCTAATCACATTAGAATGACCAGAATCTTACCAGGACACCTTGTTTTTCTTACCCAAACCCTAGCATGGTACAATCCCCTAACCCTAATATAGGGGAATGTTCCACAGCAAATAGGAAATTTGTAAAACCTGTCCTGGAGTAGCTTTTTCTGAGAAGCTCATCATGGCTACCCATGCGAATTACATTCCAGTCATCAATAACATAGCAGGACACCTTGCTTTTCCAACCCTAACCCTAGCTTGGTGCTACCCATAATCCTAATATTGGGGAATGTTCTACTGCAAAGTAGGCAATTTTAAAATATACATCCTTAAGTAAATTTTTGTGTACAGCTCTTCATTTCTGCCCATATTAATCACATTACAGTCTTCAAACTCATACGAATACACCTCATTTTTCTAACCCTTGCTTGCTGCAATCCCCTAACCCTAATATAGGGAAAAGTTCCACTGCAAAGGAGGCAATTTGTAAAATCCCTCCTGGAGTAGCTTTTACTGTGCAGCTCATCATATCTGCCCATCCTAATCACATACCAATCATCAAAGTCATGCCAGGAAACCTCGTTTTGGTCCGTGATGCTTACCTGTGGGTCACGGCCCCAAAAGTGGCCAAAATAGGCAGGCTGGCAGAATGCTTCGAAATTCACAGCGTTTGCTCAGGGAGGGCCCCTGAAACCAGGTGTGGGTCAGCACAGGTGCCCGACCCCTGGAAGGGGTGTCAGAGGAAGGCAAGCAAAATCTGTCTGAAATGTCAAAAATCAGCATGCGACGCTCATCCACGGGTTGCAGCCCCGATAGTGGCCAAAATGGGCAGGTTGGCAGAATGCTTCCAAATGCGCAGTTTGCTTGACAAGGGCCCGTGATACCAGCCCTACGTTGGCACTTGTGTCGGCCCCCTGGAAGCAGTGTCTGAGAAAGACAAGCAAAAGCTGTCCAGAATGCCCAAAATCGGCCCACCAAGATGACCCACGGGTTGCAGCCCTGAAAGTGGCCAAAATGGGCAGGCTGGCAGAATGCTTCCAAATTCAGAGTCGGCTCCCTGAAACCAGCTGTGCATCAGAGCTTGTCCTGGACCCTGGAAGCCGTGTCTTGGAAAAACAAGCAAAAGCCCCTGAAACACGAGTTGAGACGGAGCTTGCTCTGGATCAATAGAACTTGTGTCTGTGGAAGGCAAGCAAAATCCGTGCAAAATGCCCAAAATCGGCCCGCCACGCTGACCCGTGGGTCACGGCCCAAAAGTGGCCAAAATGGGCAGATTGGCAAAATACTTCCAAATGTGCAGAGTTTGCTCAGGGAGGACCCCTGACACCACCGGGCATCAGAGCCTGGCCGGATGCTGGAAGTGGTGTCAGTGGAAGGGAATCAAAAGCTGTCCAAAATGCCCAAAATCGGCCCGCCAAACTTACATGTGGGTCCTGGCCCCGAATGTGGCTGAAATGGCCAGGCTGAAAGAATGTTTCACAGAGTTTGCTCGATGAAGGTCCCTGAAACCAGCCGTGCGTCGGCACCTGTGCCGGACCCCTGGAAGCTGTGTCTGGGGAAGGAAAGCAAAATCTGTGAAAAAAACCCACAAAATTGGCCCAGCACAACATGACCTGAGGGTCACAGCCCCGAAAGTGGCAGAAATGGGAAGGGTGGCAGAATGCTTCCAAATTCAAAGAGCTTGCTTGGTGAGGGCCCTTGATACATGAGTTGTGTTGAGCTTGTGCAGGTCCAGTAGAATTTGTGTCAGTGTAAGTCAAGCAGAATCTGTGCCAAACGTCCAAAATAGAAAGACCGAAAGACAGACAGACAGAAAGATAGGCAGACAGATAGAAACAGGCAGACAGACAGAAAGACACAGAGAGACACAGACAGAAAGATAGAGAAAGGCACACAGAAAGACAGATAGACAGACAGACAGAGACCAACAGACAGAAAGACAGAAAGAGACAGACAGACAGAGAGCAAAAGACAGACAGAAGGACACAGGCACAGAGAGAGAGAGAGAGACAGATGGAGAGAGAGAGACTGACAGAAAGACACAGATAGAAAGACAGACAGATACAGACAGACAACACGACAGACAAACAGAAAGACAGACAGATCAACAGACAGATGGACAGAGACAGAGACAGACAGACATACAGGCAGACAGAGACAGACAGACATAGAGATGGACAGACAAACAGTAAAAGACAGGCGGACATACAGGACAGAAAGACAGAGAGAGAAAGACAGACAGACAGACAGAGAAAAAGACAGACAGA
>NW_025336045.1:1955961-1987438 GCF_004798865.1 Varanus komodoensis
AAAAGACAGATAGACAGACAGAAAGAAAGAGAGAGGGGGGACAGACAGAGAAAGAAAGAGAGACAGACAGACAGACATACCAACAAGCAGACAGAGGGAGACAGACAGACAGAGACAGAGAGACAGACAGAAAGACTGAAAGACAAACAGAGAGACAGATGGAAAGAAAGAGAGAGAAAGACAGACTGACTTAGACAGACAGGGAGAAGACAGGCAGACAGACACATACGGACAGAAAGACAGTGAGACAGAAAGACAGACAGATAGTCAAAAAGACAGAGAGAGACGTCAGACAGTGAAACACAGACAGACAGACAGTAAGGAGAGAGACTGACAGACAGAGACAGAAGGAAAGAAAGAGAAAGACAGACAGAGAGACAGACAATGGGAGGAGAAAGAGAAAAACAGAGATGAGACAGACAGACAGACAGTAAGAGACAGACAGAAAGAAAGACAGAGAAAGAGAAAGATAGACAGAGAGAAAGAGAAAGAGAGAAAGACAGACAGACAGACAGACAGACAGAGAAAGAAAGTCAGGCAAACAGAGAGAGAGAGAGAGACAGGCAGACATACCGACAAACAGAGAAAGACTGACAGACAGACAGAAAAAGAGAGACAGAGAGACAGACAGAGACAGACGGAAGGACAGACAGGCAGAGAGAGAAAGAGACAGGCAGTCAGACTCACAGAAAGACAGAGACAGCCAGACATACAGACAGAGAGAGAGGGAGAGACAGACAGATAGACAGACGGAGACAGATAGACAGACACAGACAGACACAGACATACAGAGAGACAGACAGACAGAGAGACGAAAATACAGACAGAGAGAGACAGAGACAGTCAGACATACAGACAAACAGAGAAAAAGAGAGACAGACAGAGAGACAGACAGACAGATATACAGATGGACAGACAGAGACAGGCAGACATACAGGACTGACAGACATAGAGAGAGAAAAACAGACAGACAGAAAGAGAGGGACAGACAGACATCCAAACATACAGACAGAAAGAGGGAGACAGAGAGAGACAGAAAGGGATGCAGACAGAGAGACAGACACAGAGAGAGAAAGAGATGCAGACAGAGAAAGACAGACACTCATACAGACAAGCAGACAGACAGAAAGAGAGACAGACAGACAGAAAGAAAGAAAGACAAACAGAGAAACAGACAGTGAGAAAGAAAGACAGAAAGACAGACATGGAAAGACAGACAGGCAGACAGGCAGAGAGAGACACACAGACAGACACATAGGGACAGAAAGAAAGACAGAAAGACAGTGAGACAAAAAGACAATGAGAGGAGAGAGAGAAAGACAGACATAGACAGAAAGACACTAAGAGACAGACAGATAGACAAAAGACAGAAAAGAGACAGACAGAGAGAGAGACAGAAAGACATACCGAGATAGAGAGAGAGAGAGAGAGAGAGAGAGAGAGAGAGAGAGAGACATATAGACAGACAAAGACAGACAGATGGACAGACAGAGAGACAGACAATGAGAGGAGAGAGAGAAAGACAGGTATAGAGAGAAAGACAGACAGAAAGACAAAGAAAGAGACAGACTGACAGAGAGACAGAAAGATAGACAGGAAGAGAGACAGACAGACATAGACAGAGAGAGACACACACACTCAGAGAGAGAGGGACAGTCAGACAGAGAGACACAGACAGACACAGACAGACAGGCAGACAGAAGAGAGCCAATGAGAGGAAAGACAGACAGACAGAAATACTGATGGACAGAGAGACAGACAGAGACAGGCAGACATATAGGACAGACAGAGAGAGAGAAAGACAGACAGACACAATGAAAGAGAGAGAGAGAAAGACAGACAGACATAAAGACAAACATACATAAGGCAGAAAGAGGGAGACGAACTGAGAGACAGACAGATAGTCAGAGAGAGAGAGACAGACATTTATACAGACAGACAGAGGGAGACAGAGAGACAGACAGAAAGACTGAAAGGCAATGAGAGAGAGACAGAGACAGACAGAAAGACAGAGAAAGAGACAGACAGACAGACAAAAAGACAGAGAGACAGAGATAGAAAGACAGAAAGACAAAGACAGACACAGACAGACAGACAGACAGACAAAAAGACAGACAGTGAGAGTAGAGAGAGACAGACAGAGACAGAAAGAGAGACAGACAGACAGAGACACAGACAGTGAGAGCAGAGAGAAAAAGACAGACAGACAGAAAGACAGAGAGACAGAGAGACAAAATAAAAGACAGAGAGAGAAAGGCAGAAAGAAAGAGACAGAAAGACACACAGTGACAGACAGAGAGACAGACAGAGAGACAAAAAGACAAACAGAGAGAAAGACTGAGAGAGACAGAGAGAGAGAGAGAGAGACAGGCAGACAGGTAGAGACAGACATGCAGTCAAAGACAGACAGAAAGAGAGACAGGCAGGCAGGCAGAGAGTGAGAGGGACAGAGAAACAGAGAGTGAGAGAGAGACAGAGAGAGAGAGAGAATGGCAGAAACATAGAGACGGAGAGAGACAGACTGACATATATGCATACATACAGACAGACAGAGAGATAGAGAGACAGACATGCTGACATAAAGACAGATAGGACAGAAATACAGACGGACAGACAGAGAGACAGAAAGAGAGACAGGCAGAGGGACACTCATACAAGCAGACAGAGGGAGACAGACTGACAGACAGAGAAAGACAGAAAGCCTGAAAGACAAACAGGGAGACAGGGAGACAGAGAGAGAGAGAGAAAGGCAGACAGACAGACAGACAGACAGACAGAGGCAGAGACACAGACAGACACATAGGGACAGAAAGACAGAAAGAAAGTGAGACAGAGACAGACGTCAAGCAATGAAACAGATGAAACAATAAGACAGAAAGACATAAGGTGAGAGACTGACAGACAGAGACAGAAGGAAAAAAGAGTAAGACAGAGATGGAGACAGAGACAGACAGACAGGTACAGACAGAGACACAGACAATGAGAGAAGAGAGAGAAAGACAGACATATAGAGATAGAGAGACAGAGAGAAAGAGTGAGACAGATAGACAGACACAGACAGACAGAGAGACAGACAATGAGAAGAGAGAGAGAAAGACAGAGATAGAGAGAAAGACAGACAGAAAGACAGAGTAAGACACTGTCAGACAGAAAGACAGAAAGGCAGAGAGACAGAGAGACAGACATAGGCAGACACAGACAGAAAAAGACAGACGGGCAGACAGAAGAGAAACAGACTGTGAGAGGAGAGTCAGACAAACAGAAAGACAGAGATAGAAAGACAGACAGACAGACAGACAGAGACAGGTAGACATACAGGACAGACAGGGAGAAAGACAGACAGAAAGAAAGCAAGAGAGAGAGACAGACAGACCTATACACATACATACATACAGACAGAAAGATGGAGAAAGACAGACAGAGATAGAAAGAGGGACAGAGAGACAGACAGGGAGACAGCCAGACAGTCAGAGATAGACAGACAGAAAGACAGTGAGACAGAAAGACAGACAGATGCAGACGTCAGACAATGAAAAGAGACAGGCAGAAATAAGGAGAGAGACTGACAGAGAGAGACAGAAGGAAATAAAGAGAAAGACAGACATAGAGAGAAAGAGAGAAAGAGACAGTCAGTGACAGACAGAGAGACAGACAGACACATAGACAGAGAAAGACAGTTAGAGAGAGACAGGCAGACACATAGACAGACAGAGAAAGACAGTTAGAGAGAGACAGGCAGACAGACACTAGTACAGACAAGCAGACAGAGGGAGAAAGAGAGACAGACAGACAGATATATGCAGACACACAGGACAGGCAGACAGAGAAAGACAGACAGAAAGAGAGAAAGTGCCAGACAGACAGACATACATAAGACAGAAAGAGGGAGACAGACAGAGATACAGAGAGAAAGACAGACAGTCAAAGAGAGAGAGAAAGACAGACAGACATACAAACAGACAGAGGGAGACTGACCGAGAGAGACAGACAGAAAGATGGAAAGACAAAGAGAGAAAGAGACAGAGAAAGAGAAAGAGAGACAGACATAGACAGATAGACAGAAAGATAAGGAAAAAAAACAGAAAGAGACACAGACAGACACATAGCACAGATAGACAAAGAGGAAGACAATGAGATAGAAAGACAGGTATACAGACAGAAAGACAGACAGAGACAGACGTCAGACAGTGAAACAAAAACAGACAAACAGTAGGGAGAGAGACTGACAGTCAGAGACAGAAGGAAAGAAAAAGAAAGAAAAAGACAGACAGAGAGACAGACACAGACAGACAGAGGGACAGACAATGAGAGGAGAGAAAGACAGAGAGAGACAGAAAGACACTAAGAGACAGAGAGACAGACAAGGAGACAAAAAGACAAGCAGAGAGACAGACAAAGACAGACACAGGTGGACAGAGAGACAAAAAGACAGACACTGACAGGAAAGAGAGACAGAGACAGAGACAGACAGACAGAAAGACAGACAGACAAGCAGACAGAGACAGACGGACGGACAGAGATAGACAAACGCAGACAGACAGAGAGACATACAGTGAGAGGAGAGAGAGAATGACAGAAAGACAGACAGACAGATAGAAAGACAGGCAACAGATAGAAAAACAGACAAACAGAGAGACAGAAAGAAAGACAGAGACAGAAAGACAGAGACAGGAGACAGACAGAGAAACAGGCACAGACAGAAAGACGCAGACAGACAGAGAAACTGGCACAGACAGAAATACGCAGGCAGACAAACAGAGAGACAGACAGACAAACAGACAGAGAGACAGACAATGAAAGGAGAGACTGACAGAAATAGAGAAAGACAGGCAGGCAAACAGACCGACAGAGACAGGAAGACTTACAGGATGGAGTGACAGAGAGAGAGAAGGACATACAAACATACACAAAGACAGACAGAGAGACAGACAGACGGAGAGACAGACATACATACATAGATAGGCAGACAGACAAAAAGACAGACAGACAGAGAAACAGGCACAGACAGACAGACGCAGACAGACAGACCAAAGGAGAGACAGACAGACAGACAGACAGAGAGAAAGACAGTGAGAGGAGGGGCAGGCAGACATTTAGAAAGACAGGCAGGCAGGCAGGCAGAGAAGGAGACAGACAAACATACATACAGACAGACAGATAGGACAGACTGATAGAGAAAAAGACAGACAGAAAGAGAGTGAAAAACAGTCATACATACAGAAAGACAGAGAGAGAGAGAGACAGACAGAGAGACAGACGGACAGACAGACAGACAGAGACAGGGAGACAGGCAATGAGAGAGAGAGAGAGAGAGAGAGAGAGACAGACAGACAGACAGACAGAAAGGAGAGACAGACAGACCGACCGACAGACTGACAGACTGAGATAGAGAGATACACAAGCAGACAAGCAGACAGACAGAGATGGACAGACAGACAGACAGGCGAGAAAGACACACAGACAGAGAGACATACAGTGAGAAAAGAGACAGACAGACTTAGGGAAAATGAGATAGACAGACACAGACAGATAGACAGAAGGAGAGACAGAATGACAAACAGACAGAGAGAGACAGATAGTGAGAGGAGAGACAAACAGACATAGAGAAAGACAGACAGGCAGATAGACCGACAGATAAGCCGACAGGCAGACATACAAACAGATAGAGACAGACAGACAGGGAGAGAGACAGACAGTGAAATGTGAGAGAGACAGACAGGCAGGCAGGCAGACAGGCAGACAGGTAGAAAGAGACAGACAGACAGACTGAGGGAGTAGGGCAGACATACATACAGAAGGACAGGCAGTAAGACAGACACAGAGAGACAGACAGTGAGAGACAGGGACGGACAAACAGACTGAAAGATGGACAGAGAGAGAGAAAAAAAAGAACTACAGAGACAGACATACATAGGCAGGCAGACAGAGAGACAGAGAGACAGAGAGACAGACAGACAGACAGACAGACAGACAGACAGAGAAGCAGGCACAGACAGACGCAGACAGACAGAGAGACAGACAGAGAAAGACAGTGAGAGGAGAGACAAAGAGAGAGACAGACTGAGAGACAGAGATGACAGTCAGAACAGTGAGAGACAGACAGACATGGAGAGACAGACCGACAGACAGACAGCGACAGAGAGAGAGGGAGAGACAGACAGACAGAGAGACAGAGAGAGAGAGTGACAGACAGACAGAGACAGGCTGAAAGAAAAACAGAGATGGACAGACAGACAGACATAGAGGCAGAGAGACAGACAAAGACAGGCAGACAGGCAGTCAGAGAAAGGCAGACAGAGACAGAGAGAGACAGGCAGGCAGGCAGAGACAGGCAAACCAAGACAGACAGATGGACAGACAGACAGGCAAATAGACAGAAACAGACAGACAGGAGACAGACGAACACAGAGACAGACACAGAGACAGGCAGACAGACTCACCTTCCTGACCCCTGGAAGGGGTTTCCTTGGAAGGCAAGCAATATTGCTCCAACATACCCAATTTTGGCCAGTGCAGCTAACCTGCGAGTTACAGCCTCGAAAGGGGACAAATTTGCAGGGTGGCAGAATGCTTCCACATTCACAGTGTTTGCTCGGAGCAGTCCCCTGATACACGCTGTGCGTCGGTGCTCCTGCCCCAACCCTGGAAAGGGTGTCAGGGGATGTCAAGTAACATTTGTATAAATTGCCCAAAATTCAGCCTTGCCGCTGACACCCTGGTCACTGCCCTGCAAGGGGTCAAAATGGGCAGGGTGGCAAAATGCTTCCAAATTCACAGTGTTTGCTCTGAGAGGACGCCTGATACCCATCGTGCGTCGGCGCTTCTGCCGGACTGTGGAAGGGGTGTATGAGGAAGACAAGTTAAATCCGTCCAAAATGCCCAAAATCGGACAGCACCACTGACCCGCGAGTCACTGCCCGAAATGGGCCAAAATGGGCAGGTTGGCACAAGGTTTCCAAATTCAGTGTTTGCTCAGAGAGGGCCCCTGATACCCGTGCTGTGTTGGTGGTTCTGCTACACCCGTCGAAGTGCTGAGGAAGGCAAGCAAAATCTTTCCAAAATGGCCAAAATCCTCCACTACGCCCATCCTCAGTTCACGGCCCCAAAAGGGGCTGAAATGGACAGGTTCGCAGAATGCTTCTAAATGCATGATGTTGGCTCAGAGAGGGCCCCTGATACCCCCTCGTGTGTCTGCACTTCTTCCGGACCACTGCACCGCGTTTCTGGGGAAGGCAAGCAAAATCTGTCCAAAATGCCCAAAATCAGCATGCGACGCTCACGCCCGGGTCATGACCCTGAAAGGGGACGAAATGGGCAGTTTGGCAGAATGCTTCCAAATGCACAGTGTTTGCTCGGATAAGGCCCATGATACCCGTGCTGTGTCGGAGGTTCTGCCAGACGCCTGGAAATGGTGTCTTGGGAAGGCAAGCAAAATCTTTCCAAAATGCCCAAAATCCGACCGCGACGCTGACCCACAGGACAGGGCCCTGAAAGTGGCCGATATTGGCAGGTTGGCAGAATGCTTCCAAACGCAGTGTTTGCTCGGAGAGTGCCCCTGATACCCCCCGTGCATTGGCGGTTCTGCTGGACCTCTGGAAGGGGTGTCTCAGGAAGGCAAGCAAAATCTATCCAAAATGCCCAAAATCAGCCCGCAACGCCCACACGCGTGTCAGTACCCCGAAACAGGCAGAAATGGGCAGATTGGCAGAATGCTTGCAAATGCACGGTGTTTGCTCGGAGAGGGCCTGATACCTGCCATGTGTCTGCGCTTCTGCCTTACCCCTGGAAGGGGTGTCTGGGGAAGGCAAGCAAAATCCATCCAAAATGCCCAAAATTAGCCCACGACACCCACATGCAGGTCACATCCCCGAAACAGGCTGAAATGGGCAGACTGACTGGATGCTTCCAAATGCACAGTGTTTCCTTGGAGAAGGCCCTTAATGCCCGTTTTGCTTTGGCACTTCTGCCATATCCCTGAAAGGGTTGTCTGGGCAAGGGAAGCAAAATCCATCCAAAATGCCCAAAATTGGGACGCGACACCCACCCTCGAAACAGCTGATTCCATGAATGTATTTTGATTTTTCTACAACTGTCATGAGATAAGCATGTAACAAATGTGTTTCAGCAGATGTTCTAGAATACATTTTAATCAGGAGGGCAATATTAAGGTGAACATGGAACTTCAACAATGTAATCGTCTCTAAAAAAACAAATATTTGATGGAAATCCAAAGTCTGAATCACAGATAATGTGTGGTTCTCCTTCTGCCAAGGGATTCAGAAGGGCATTTGGTATTTATACCGAAGTATTTAATCTTTCGGTAAGGTCTCTTTAGTGGTCCCATTTTCCACTGCAAGGTTAGGGAAGATGAGGCATATTACTAATAATACTCTTTGGATTACATTGAATGTAAAGTGACTTGGTGACTGCTGCTTTGATTATACAGTCCCTGCTTGCTTCTAACTCTGCAGGCAGAAACTGGCTGTTTCTAAATTATCATGACTGTGGTACATATTTATTAAGAATAGATTACACACTGGCTAATTGTATAATATAATAATTCTATAATATATTCCATAAAGTGCATCATGGGAATGACTATATCTGTATATTTTTAAATTATTGGTAGGACACAATCCACTAGGAATATCATTTTGATGTCTTCTACTGAAAATAAACAAAAATCACACTCTGCTTGGATTCTACACAATTTCTGTCCTTTCATGTGGATTAGAAAAGGAGCTGTTCCCTGTGGGTTGTGTTCCAAATAACTTAAATGTAGCAATCCTAAGTCCTGTAAGTGTTCTTAAACTTATAAAAATATATCTCAGGTCATTAATAAAAGTAGACTTTTATTTTATTTAATATATTCAAAATAAATATTTCCATTTTCAAATATAGTCAATTATAGCCACAAGTATCCCAATTCTGGGGGTTCAGTTGCTTTTCTGTAACTAGTTGATATTGCCTTCTTCCCCTTGTTTAAAAAACAACAACACTTTTTTCCTTCAGGCAGATCACATACCTACAACTGGGGAAAGATGACAGAAGGAATTGGCTCATTCTGTACCTGTATCTATGTAGTTTTATACCTCATGGTTTTAGGCCAGCCCTAGAGCAGAAAGTGTGCTATTTTTTCTTAACTTTAATTTTTTATTTCAGATCACATTGCATGTAATATTTTTAAGCCATCAAGCACCTAATTGGACAAATGATTTAGGGAACATGCCTAGAACCCCTGGACAGCATCTGGAGAGCCATAGGAGAGTTTAGACTCCCAGATCCAAGCTCAGAGACTACTCCAGCTGCTGCTTCAGATCAAGAAAATGACCTTGGAGAAGGAGAAAGGGAGTTAGAGGGGAGGAGACTGGAGAAACCAGGATGTGAGCTATCCTGTGGCTGCGCCAGCCTCCTTTGCTCCCTCTTCCATCTAATGAAAAATGAAGGGCAAGAGGATGGGGTGATAAGATCACTTCCGCCCATTTGCACTAGTTGCCTGTAAACCTCTGAGTTTGGGGCTTATGGCCATTGCCATGGGACTCCACCTTCTGTACCTAAAACCAGGGAAAGATGATGCAAGAACAGACTGCTCTTGTTTTCTTGTACCTATTTCCATGTCATGACAAGGAGTTTCCATAATCAGTACTCACAAAACAGAACCAAAGAATGTGTAAAGCTGCACTGGACTGAAATTAGAGGCAGGTGAGGTGACCTAACTGCTGCAATGGAGAGCCAGTACGGCCAATACCATCTGCATAAGCCTGTCAATTCCCTATCCCAAGCATTTACTATTCAGGGGGTTAATTCACATCTGGCATTTCCCGTGAAATTTCTCAGGAGCACAAACGGCCATGAAACTTCAGTGGGGGTGTTTGTGCAGTGGTGCTGTTTCTACAGATGCATACCTCCACTTGGAGGCTGTACCCACAGTAGCCAAAATTTGTGGTCATGGTGTCTCACAAAGGAGCTGCAGCGATTAGGAACTTATGGTGGTTGCATGCTCAGTATTCAAAATGGAAGTACCTGCTTAATGAAACAACAGCTCTAAGTGAACATTTCCTGGCCACAAAATCAGTGGTCCCATTCATATCTGGGGTGCATCGTTGCACATCAGTACCTTTAACAGGAGAGAGCCATGTGCCTAATGTAGGTAGTAAAATGTCTTGTTTTAGGTGCATCTTACTCTCATGTACAAGAAAGGCATAAAAACCACATTTTAAAAATTGGAAATCTTTGGTACTTCCAAGGATGGGTTGGGAAGGTAGGATTGTTTTTCAGAATATTTTACATGGCTCTAATCAATTATCATGAGAAATAGCAAGTGATGGAGGATAATTCTGTGACCAACACAAAATGTAGGTGTGGAGATCATTACTCCTTGTACTTTAAATCTTTTTAAAGGAGTGCTGTTTTCTCTCAGATAGACCACAGGATTAACACTTACAGGACTTATCCTTGTATCTCCTATAAACCATAATGTTCTTAGGTTCACCTCAATACAATGCTGTAGCTGTGGATCAGAGGGAAAAATAAAGTGCCATCTATTGCACCTTACAAACAACTCTTTCAGAGCTTCACCTTACAACCTGGTGTTACGAATTCTAAGCACTCCCTGCCAACTTATCAAGTGTTGAATTAATGATGCTGTGATACACAGATGCTGGTATTGTCCTTGAGACAAAGATTTCACTGGAACAAGGCAACGACTTTCCTTCCCACTTAAGGGCTGTTTCTTCCTGTTTAGGTTTTGAATACCACAAAAGGCATTCAGATTTCAAAGTGAAGTGCTTTCTTGCTTCTTACTGAGTTTTACAGTTCTTGAGGGTTTTTTCCTGTATTGAAAAAGCACAACAACAAAGGGAGGGAGGGAGGGAGGAATTGCACGTGAGGACATAGTTTCTGAGGCTGGCACTGTGAGGACATAGTTTCTGAGGCTGGCACTGTAATAATGTGAAAGAGATGACAACTGCAATGCCTGGGCCCAGCTTTTTTTATGTTCCGAGTCCAAAAGTGCTGACTTTAACACCTGTTCGGAAGAGTTAGGGGCTTGGCATCCACCGGCTTATGCTTTTTTAACCTTTAGATCTGGCCACTGCGATATGCTGCAGATGGTTTAGCCCTGCACAGTGTTTCAAGTGTCAGCTGCTGCAGACTGTGGCTGCAGATTGGTTAGAAAGATAAGGGAAGTGTCAACATGTTCTGTTGGTTTTCCCACAATGGAGCTGTTTGCATGTCAAAACAGCCCACCATTAATCATTTAATCCAGTGAGACTGCAGCTGCCAGAGTTCAGATGACATGAATGACCCATGAAGAGCCTCAACACCCACAGGAGACTATGTTTTACATCCAACCTCTGCTTAAGCTTGTCATGTTATGTCAACCTGGAAAGCATCAGTTTTGCAAGGGTTTACTGTAGCATGCAGATTAATTACTGGGACCCACTGGTCTGAATGTATAAGATCACTTCTGGTCTGCTTGCATTGGCTGCCCCAATATGTTATTGCCCCAAGCACTATTCAAGGTGCTGATTTTAACTAGTAAAGATTTACATGGCTTAGGATCACAATCCTCAGTGGAGTGTCTCTCCCCACTGCTATCTACCCAGACACTAATAATCTAATAAATGAACAAACATTCAGGGCCTTCTTCCAAGGAAACCTGAGGGCAGCAACAAGAGGGAGGGCTTTGTTTGTGGTGGCCTCCCATCTATGGAATGACCTACCCACTGAGGCCTGTCTGGCACCAACCATGTCATCTTTTCTGTGCCAAGTTAGTTCTTAAGGATGCACAGAGATATTCAAGAATTTGAGGGGATTACCATCCCAGGTGTTTTACAGAGCCATTCTTCATGGTATGTTGTTTTAGCTGTTTTTAATTTTGTTTTCAAAAGTTTGTATTTTGGGATGGTTTTATGGTATTATTGTATTGTTTCTATGAACTGCTGTAATTGCCCAGAGAGCTTCAACTATGGGCAGTGTGCACACTCGCACATTAATTAAACGAATAGCGCTAATTCCCAGTAGCTTCCTCCAATTCAAAATGCTGCCTCTCACTTATACAATCTTAAGCAGCTGGAACCCTGCCTCTATCAGGAACCCCCTACTTCTGCAAGAGCTGGACTACCCACTAATTTCTACCAAAAAGGTGGCTCCAACCCTTTGGGGCCAGTTGCCTGCTTCAAGTCTCCAGGCATTAGCACAAAACTGCTTTATCTAGACCTGCGAAGGCTGGCCCAAGAGGTTTTGCTGCAAAGAACAATGCCATGTACAAAAGCCAGGTGGACTGAAAGAGGCATGTTCTGCACTGGTGGTAAGCAGTACCCTCCCTTACACTTGAGGACATCAGGCTGAGGTAGGGAGTGCTGGGCAGGCCATGTGGCATACAAGCTCTCTCCTTCGACCCCGTGCTGCCTTCTCCAAGCATCTACTGCCTGAAGTGGCTGTTTCTCTCTGCTTAATGATGCAGCAAGCCCATGCTTTGCATTCAGAAAGGCCCAGGTTCAGTCTTTGTCTTCTTCACTTGACAAGGCTCACAGCCAGCAGAACTAGGAAAGACACCTTCTTGCCTGAAAGCATGGAAAGGTGTTGCCAAACCTTACAAGCACTTGGATAATATGGGGCAAGCGGTCTGACTCAGTCTACATCGGACAGCTTCCTATGTTCAACTGGCTCAGCTTTCAGTAACTGAACTTATACTTTGTTTTAATAGTAGTAGTAGTTGTAGTAGTAGTGCATCTTGTTTCATGGGTATTTTTATTTGCTGTGCAAACTGCCTAGAGTTGTTAAGGTGTATAAAAAAGTGTGTGTGTGATATAAAACTGCTGGTATCCTAAAGATTCAACATGACATTCCAAGTGTAAGGCCTTGCTTTCTAGACCAGTAAAGAGATTCTCTATATTCAGCATAGTTTGGGCAAAAGAATGGTTTTTCACTTTTGCCTCAAAAAAAAAAAAAAGAAAAGAAAAGAAAAAAGAAAAAAAAGCCTCATTTACCCTAGAAAAGCCTTCTGTGATAAACACTAGGAGAATTTGTTGTTAGTACAACCTACCTTAGATTTTCAAGGGCAAATTTAGTTTCCTTTCGGCTCTTCTCAGTGATTGGATAGAACAGGAGTATGAACAAGCCTGTGGATATGAGGGTGGCTGGGACTGCAGCAATCAAGATTTTCAGCATGGTAGCAACACTTTGGGGCTGTTTGCATACCCCTGACTGGAAACCTGCAAATCTATGAAGAATTCACAGAACTGTTACTGTCGTATTCATCACGTCATGCAGTGAATGCTCCTCCCTCCCCATCTGAAGTGTTGACCCCAGTGCTCTGCTGGCTCCATCTCAAGTCAGCTTCCCCAGAGACCGGGCAACACTTCCCCACTTGCCAGGCCAGATCTGAGCAATGCTGGCATTAAGGACCTGTGAATGAAAGCACTGCATAATGACTGCAGAATGGCTGAAAAAGACATGATGTCTTGATCTCTGTCAATATTGGCTCGTTCTAGCAATTCTGCGCATCAGTCACTATACTTTGCAGGTAAAAATGCTTGACAAGCCTTACTTTCTGGAATTAATCTGTTTCTTCCTGTATATAAACATATTGTAGGATGTAATTCTGTATATTAGATAGAAAAAGTCCTACAATTCTTAGCCTGCTAAGACTACACAAATGTTTATATCCAGTTAGACTTGCTGCAGTGTTTAACTAGAATGCAGGACGTTTAAGTATAATTAATCTGCTAAAAATCATGTTAACTATCTGTATAGTCACTAAAGAAGAAACAGGGGATCTTCACTGGACTTGCTGGCAACACTCAATTTTAAATGGAACAATGTACTATCAAAAAATCACGTGTATATATCCCTGATACTCAAACATTGACTGGGTTTTATGTTTCTTAACTTTTTTGACATCTCTCAGATTACTTGGCAAATTGATTTACAGGTAGTGACCGTATCTTAGCTCTTCTTACATTAAAAAAAAATAAAAATCAACAAGTAATGCAAACATTAGTCACATTTGAGGCAAAACTGCATCAGACAAAGCAAATGTTGCATATGAAATTATTATTCATTTAATTTCTATACTGCCCCAAACAACAACAACTTAATTTCTATACTGCTCCAAAGCCAAAGTTCTCTGGGCAGTTTGCAACAGTGTATAAAACAATACAATACAATACAATACAAATACCATAAAACCAACATTAACATTTATTTAAAATATCTAAAAAATACAATTTAAAAAACCCTGCAAAGGAAAAGAATCCCCTCAGGCCACTGGATAACTAAGGAAATCTTTAAAGGCCTCCACATGAAGGGCTGTCCTGACCTGGCATGAAAAAGATGTTAAGGGAAGAAGCAAGGAAGTTGTTCAAAAGATGAAAGGCCTTTGTTTAACTGAATGGTTCTCCAGGAGGTTTGGATCAGCATTAGAATGGATTTCAGGTTTCAGCTAGTACAGGTAATTTAAAACTTACTCTTTGCTGCAGCAATATATAACAATAAAATCTGTGTAACATTAAAATCTGCAGAGCAAAGCTTGACTTATTGACCTTCAATCTGCTTAACAATAGCCTGGCCTACAAACTTCAAATCAGTTCTCTCAACAGATTTTAATTGTGTTTACTGGGGGTTTTAGCTCAAGCTTTTGGCTTTCAAAATAACCTGTAGTTAACCTCTTTTCATGCCTTTTGCTTAGGGCCCTTTGTCTAGGGCAGGGGTCAGCAACCTGCAGCTCCGGAGCCGCATGTGGCTCTTTCATCCCTCTGCTGCGGCTCCCTGTTGCTCAAAATATGCGTCACAACTGCCAATGTGTGATGCCCACCGGCATGCGATTTATTGAGCTTTTCGACCCCCAGTAGGCCAACCATGGATAAATCCAAGAAAGAAAAGTTTCAGAAGAAAACAGAACGTTTAATGGTACGTGGGAAGATTCATTTGCTTTCACTGCTGACGAGACTGGTTTACCAGTAAGCTTAATATGTGGTGAGAAATTGGCAAACAACAAAAAGTCAAAGGTTGCAAGACATTTCCAGAATGAACACACAGCCTTTGCTGACAAATACCTGGATGGAGATGAGAGAAAAAAAGCCTTTTCTGAACTGATGCGGAAGGTTGATCTGAGCAAAAATCATTTCAAGAAGTGGATTAAGTCTGCAAATTCAACTGCATATGCTAGTTTTGTGGCCATTCAGGAAATAGTCAGGCACAGGAAGCCGTTCACAGATGGAAATTATATAAAAGAATCATTCATTGATTTCATAAATGCAACACACTATAGTTTTTTTATACGTAGCATAAAGGTAAAAAACGATATATGCAGTGTTATCTTCATTTTAGATGTCAAAAGGGTTTTGTGGCTCCCGGTGTTTTCTTTTCTGTGGGAAACGGGTCCAAATGGCACTTTGAGTGTTTAAGGTTGCCGACCCCTGGTCTAGCGTATAAAAGTAGTATCCCACATAACTATACTTAAGCAAGCTATTCTTACTATTCTTTGGGACATTTTGTTTTCCAGGCATGATTTAGTTTAGAGAAAGACAACTATGAAAGGTAGTAGGCCAAAATTTGGAGGGATTTTTTACTTCTATGATTTTGACAATATCCTATAAGGACTGGATTGTAGGCCTACTTCTATGTAAATTACACAACATTATCTGAAGCTGTGGTCATCCAGGCACTTCACAATGAAGGTTGATAAGAAACTGAAATCTCTTACAGCCTTGTGCACTATTTTCTAGCTGCACATATTTACCAAGGAGTGGAGAGTGTCAAATATGAGCTGAGTAACATTCTTCCACAAGCACACAGAATTAGCTTTAACCTGTTTGTGAAAAACAGTTTGGAAAAATGTCCCAGTAAGACTGTAGCATATTGTCTTGAACAGCAGAAGTATCATAATGTTCTTTCAGCTATTAAATATGAGAATGATAGGCTACATACCTCTCCCACAGGTATAAATTAGAATTTTAAAAGTTTTATTCTGATTTGTATCGTTTGGGTAGCAAAACATCAGGGCAAGAAATAGAAGCATACCTCCCCTCATGTTAAAGTTCTATGCACAAATTCCTTACAACAGGAATTCCTGCTCTGAATGTGGAGGAAATTAAGAAAGCATTGACTAATATGAATAAAGGGAAATCACCAGGTTCAAATGAAATTCCAACTGAGTGGCATAAAACATTTTTTACTCTTAGCTCTAAAACTGCATTGCCTTTACAATTATATTTTTGAAACACTCTCCCTTTCTTTTGCATTCATTGAGGCTCATATTACAGAGGTTCCTCTAAACCTAGGAAGGATTACACTTAGTTAATTACTGTAGGTATTAAAATATTAATTGTATTTTTTCTCAACATGTTATTGCAACATTGGTTCAACCAACCAGTGGGATGTCTTAGACATAGACAGGAGGCTGATAATTTTAGATTGGTTCTTTATTGAATTGTTTTACACTCACGTAGAACAGACCAGACTGCTACTGTTTCTTTGGGTACTAAAAGGGCCTTTCACAAAATCCATAGGAAATTATTTTTTGCTACTTTGTGTAATGTTGGCTTCACTCATGAATTTTTGTAATGGATTAAAATTATATATTCAAATTATAGGACTAGAATTATAACTAACAGTACTTTTGTCACTTTCTTTACACTTGAGTGAAGTAGCAGAGATGTCCACTTTTCCCACTGGAATGTGTTTTATGTTCAGAACTCCAGGCATGGCATATTAGACATGTATAGTAGCATTCTTGGCTGTGTACACAGCTATTTAGAATTTAAGATTATTCTTTATGAAGATGATTGCTTACTGTTTACTTCACAGCTGTAGGCATCTATCCCAGTTTTGATGCAGTTGATTAATACTTATGGTGAATTTTCTTGCTATTCAATTAATTGATCAAAGTTTGAACTGATGCCAGTTCGAGATATTATATCACATAGTATATTAGCTAATTGGCAAATTCAGTGGTGCTGGGATTTCATTACTTGCTTGGGAATACTTAACCCCAAAGCCTATCTCTAATGATTACATTAAACATGAACAAATTGACTGAGATCTCACAGGATATAGACAGATGGGCTTTGCATAAGTTGAATGGGGCAAGGTTAACAGACTTAAAAGGAAGAATATTATACTCAAGATTTTCTGTTATATGTGGAATTCCTATATTTATATATGGAAAATATTTTCAAATTGTAATTCTCTGTTTCACCTATTTTTCTGGGGTTCCTTTCTACTACAAATATCTTTGAAAAAAAATGTAATTTTCTATTAAGGAAGGTGGTTTGGCTTTCCAGATTTCATGTTATATCCTCCGGCCTATTTTCTGACCTATACTAAATCTTGGTCATTCCTACTTAGCTCATATTTCTTCACCTTTGTCAGTTCTGAAATCATTTTGTCTGATCTTTTCACATGAATGGTATTAGGCTCTTGACATATAAAAAGCATAAGGGTCCTTCTATAGGTCTGGGTGCCAGGGTTGTGCGGCAGGTAATATCATACCAATTACATTTTTGTCCATTTCCACATGCTAAATGACCTTACGGTGAAATTTCTTTGTGGCAGACTTGGATGGGTAAGTTGATTTTTACTTTGGATAAGGTGGGGGGTGTGATGATGTCCTTTTATCATTTCAGATGTGTGTGCCAAATATGATTTGCCTGCTACAGCTGAATGCCAATACTTGCAACTGCAGCATTTGTTAGAGTCTAGGGCTGGTCCTACAACTTTTAAAGCTTCACACTACTGGAAACACTTACTGAGGTGATCAGTTATATCAATCTGCATTCATATATATTTATTATCAGTAAATATGATACACAGTTTTTCTTTTATCCACTTTTAATTATTTTGTTTTGGTGAAACTTATAATAAAAACTAACAACTTTCCCCACAGCCCCCCTCAAGAAAAAGTAATCATACACAACAACCATTGGGCCAGATGGGGAAACGCCTCCATTTCAACAGACACGTTCAATCACTTGGGGGCCCAAATAGAGCAGTTCACAAATTTTGGAGAACTGTGGTAGCCAAACAGAAGCCTAGGTCTCTCCCTCCCTTGAGGAACTGAGTCTTATCACTAACCTCATGGCTCATGCTACATCCCAGATAAACTCTTGAGATTAATATCCATCTTCCCTTTCATCATCTCTAAGCCTGGAGGTGGTGAGTGATAGGAAATTGATCTGATAGCTGTGTTAGGCTTTTAGGCTGATAGCTGTGTTAGTACAAGCTCTTGAGTGGTACACCTGATAAGCACTAAACCCCCTACATTTTGACATTCCAAACCTGACATAACAGGAGAGTGAGCAGAGAAAGAGCAATGCATGTACTTATGCCAGCAGGCAGGCAGATTGGATGGATGACAATTTATTAAAAATACATACATGTGTGTACTAATACAATACTTCCTGCACACTGCACACTAATTCAACTAACAATATAGCAACAACCGGGAATTCTTCCCAAGGTGTGCAGATTCTTGCCCAAACTTACCACTCAGATGATTGGGCAGTTACCCAGGCAGTGTGGTTTCCATGCTCCCTGACCCATCCTTCTGGCCTTGTCATGCATGCTGGCAGCATTCCTGAGCAAAATCCTCAGCCTCTTCTTATTCTTACCAATGAATTACAGGCTTCTCCTCCTGAGTGGTCCACTGTGGTGCTGAGGCAGCTTCTACCTTTCCCCCTCCTGAGTGCACCTGCATGTCTGTGGCTCTCCACAGCCACTCCAGTTCCCACAGGGATTTTTATTAAATGAATATATACAGTTCTGCTGCAATTCCTCCCTTCTTCCTCTGTGTATTTTTGTGCTGTCTTCCTGTTTCTAAAGGTAAACACGGAGATGGACTCAACCAAAGGGAAGTGCGTAATGACACATCTGCGGCTAGGGAGCTGAGGGCAGTAGAAATCGAAGGCTAGAAGCCTTCACTTCCCCAACTGTTTTTTCCACAGGACACTATGGTATTTTCATATCATCAATGGTAATACGGCAATCCTGGGTCCAGATGACCAGAGAAGCCCCAGAGAAGCATGGAGATCTTAGAACAGACCGTTGATTCTCTGTGGTCTCAAAAAACCTAATCCTACTGTTCAGCAATTCTGGAACTGAGTTTGGATGGCACAACAGACACACAGTGGTAAGATTTCATCATGGCTTCTCAAGTAATTCAAACTAGCCCAAAGTCAGGCAGATACTGTGCTAATATTATACTCATAGGAATGATTATCATCATCATTTATTTAATACTTAAGAACATATGAGGAGCCATGCTGGATCAGACCAAGGGTCCATCCAGTCCAGCACTCAGTACCCAAACAAGCTGCCCACAGGATCCCTCAAGCAGGAAGGGTGCAAGACCTCCAGCTGCCCAAGCTCCTCAGCAACTAGTGTATGCAGGCAGCCCACCTCTGTTAAAGGGCCTGGCACTGTATTTATTTACCACAGTAACGTAAAAATTACATGCACGTCAAATATCAGGAGTAACCCTTTGGCAGCTAGCTCAATCAATTAATGTAAGAAAACACTCACTCTAGACTCAAAGAAGAAATTCCCAATCCAATGCCAGCTGATATCTTATGAAAAAACACATATGAAGAATAAAAGATGGTTTCGTGCCCTGTTGAATGTGGATGCTGCACTCGGAAGTGGTCAACTAAATCAGGCAACATGGACCTTTAGCCAACAACAATAATAAAATACATAGCTTAATTAGAAATTTCCAGGAAATGCTATGGCATTTAATTATTTGCATACATTTTTAAACAAGATCACATTTCATGGAATGCTTAATCTGTACTTTAACACCTACTGAATTTTAACAAAACAAATTAGGTCAAGTTGGTAAGGAATCCAGAAGCAATCAGTTTTCTCCCTCATGTTAGTTGGAAGGGACTAGAATTAGTAGGACTTTGCTATTCAAGTATAAGCACAGGAAGGGAAGATGGGATGGTATTCTTGATTAACATCAAAATCAATGATTTCAGTGGATCCATGACTAAAAGCATCACGTAATGTGACTGAATCAGTTTAATGTATTCCTCAAGGACATATGTGTAACAGCAAAAATGATATAAATTTGTAAAAACTTTCAAGCTATTACTTTTAAAAGAGACCCCCCATACCCCCTGCAACTGATTGCATGCTTTCTTGATGCAGAAAGAAACAGGTGACTTTGAGCAGCAATTCAAGCAGTCAGTCACTTATGTATTTCATGGATCCCAGCTACTTCCCATGCATGACTGGTCCGACTGCTAGGCAGAGCTGCAGCAGATGATGGGAAGGGGAACACTGGAATCAGTGTGTGCCACTTCCACCTCCTATGCAAGCCCACTGTCCTCAGCGGTGGGGAGGATGCTGTCCCATGGCCAGCAAGAAAGATTCAGGCTGGCAGGCTTTTATACACATAACAGAGAGAAGTGCCATCTTGTCCTTTGCCTTAGGCAGTGAACTATCTTGGGCTGGCCCTGTTCCCAAGGCCTCTAATCCACATCTCTAAACCAATATTGCCTCAGCCTCCCTTAAACTCAATCATTCTAATCCTTGCAAAACCCAAATAATAATAAAATACATACCGTTCTGCAAAGCACAAATAGAATGAAAACAGTAGGCAAATTGTATAAAATCAGCATTGGCTGGTATGTTTTTAACATGACATAAAATGGTTTTAAAGCTCTCTCTCCTGCTGTTCTTGACAGCCTATGGATCTTGTTAGAGTTGCCAAATAGAAGGCAGCTGGTCTAAAATAAAAAGCACCTTGCACAATGCAGGCTTTACATTCTCATTTATTTCTCTTAGTGGTTTCAACACCATTAAATAATGTAAAGGTGCATCATTACATTCTTGTGGGTAGAATGTAAATGTCAACATGTACAGTTTTACATTTAATGGCTTGACAGTTACACATTTTTGCTTTCGGGAATGGGAAAGCTGTTATACTATGGTTCAGCTTTTCTGATCAGTTTGCTTTAGCTTTGGGAGGCAACTGATCTTCCACACAAGTGCTCTTTCTTAGACTGAATGGGTAAGCTCACCTGTTATAGATGTGACAGAGACTCTGATGTCCCAAACAACCTGCCATGACAAATATTTCCCTCCAAGGTCGTGAACTGCCCACTTCCATCTGGTACATTTGCACACACCCATCCAAAATTCTCACCATGGCAACAGCATAGAGGCTGCAATGCTCAGGCCAGATACAAAAGCCGTCACGTAGGCAAGGATAAGGTTTGGGATGGTCACCAGCATGATCACAAAAGGAATCATCCACTAGGAGAGAAGGAAATCGAGGACAAAGTATCAATCATATCCAGTGTCAAACATGAGGACAAAATGCCTTTGTAAGGTGGCATATTGTCTGTAGCGAGGTCATACTGCTTTAGAAGATTTCTATTTGCCAAACTGACCGTGGAAAAATGGTCAACTCTGAGAGTGACAGTCTGTCCACAGGAATTTAATACTGACAAGAGGCACAGTAAGTGCTTTGGATTTCCCATGAAATAGCCAAGGCTAAAGAATGTCCTGATTTGTTAATTTTCTAGCGTCTTTCTTAAATGGTGTGGAGGCAACAAGTATAAGGAGGCAACAGAAGGAAGACTGTCTGCCTAGTGGAAACCAACAGAAGGCATGAACTACTAAGCTGATTTAGGGTGCCATCCTATTGTTTGCACCCTCAGTGATTAGAAGCTCTTGAACTCAGAGGCTTCCGATAATCCAGTGAGGGGCAGTGGAGTCTATTGCTACCTCCCTATCTTCCCATCCCTGTCAAAAGCCCAGTTTTAAAAGGAAACCTGACTTCTACAACTGTCAAGACTCCCAGCTCTCATAAATGGGATGACTTGCAGTTTTCCAGGCAGGCACCTAAAGTTTTGGGAAGGGGAGGAAAATGTAGAGGACACTAAGAACAGTCAGGTCTAAAATAAAAAGCAAAAACAACAAACTACAGAATCTCACAGGGAAAGGGGTGCAAACAATAGGATGCCAGCAAAGTTCCCCTTGCAGCTTCGCCCCTCACTTGATACCTTGCCTTCTGATAGCTGTCAAATGAGGAGCAAAGTAAAAAAACCTATTTGTAGCTTTGCTTTGTCCATGTCTAATGAACACCATGCATGTTTGATAGTCAGAGTGGTGTACTTTCACACTTCTATACTACTGACAATTTTAAAAACATTACATGTATCTTGGCTGCAAAAAGAAAAAAAAGAGTCACTCTAACCAAAGTCACTCTAACATGCCATGTTGCCTGTTACTTTGCCAATGGCTTTTCTTGGAAATCACAAAAAATGATGTCTTAAAAATGGTAAAAGGAAAAACAAGCTGCCACAATCACAAAAAGAGGTGCTGTTGGCTCAGGGAACACACTACTTGGGTGCTGGGTGGTGTGGCTGCTGCTGGTCGCAGCTTGGGTGAATTCTGAAAAAGCAGCAAGATTTTACTGGGAGGCTTGACGATCCGCTAATTTTTTCATGGATGTGTTATTTATGTGTGCTGTTAAGTTCAAAATTGCCTGGGAACGTACTGGAATTGCACCTTAAATGTACCTTTAAGAAATACATGCTACCTGCTCTACGATCCAGATAGTCAAGTAACTCAGCAAGTTCCATGTATTTCAGGCACATGTTGAAAACAGGTCCTGGGCATCACCACAAGTTGCTGTGGTGAGGTCAAATGTGCTGAATGCTCCCTCTCTGGATTCTTGCTTTCCTTGCCCCCATGAGAACTTAAGAAGAGCCTATTAATTCCTTAATTTAACAATTAACAAAATTAATAATGTTGATTGTTTAATTATCCCATTGTGCTATTCCTGTTTTGCAGTCTGTAACATGGTGTAGATTTTATTAATGGCCTTTGGCTGACAAATAAATGATGACTGACTATGGTACCAATCTTTCTGTTAAACACAAAAGAAGCAGCAAGAAACAGAACTCAGGATGTGAAACACACAGTGTGCACAGTAGTTGAAACAGTCTGTCCTGTTCAGCATTGGTCATTGTTTCACCACAAGAGAGCACTCCAGCAATGCAAGATTGTAATGTGCCTATACTACTAAGCAGATCAAGCAAAGAGTAATGTTTACCTACCTGCAGGCCAAAGTGCCCAGAAATGTACAAACCAGTATCACCACAAAATAGGATTCATTTCAGTAAACAAGGGATATGACCCAACAGAGCACAGGCTCTGATGAATTTTCTCAGAAACTCTGCTAGCATAAATAGAGATGATAGCAAAGAAACTCATCGCTGCTGTGAGTATTGTGGTACAGATAAAAGATTGCAGACAGTGATTACTTTTAGTCTTCCCATTAATTATAGTATACAATCTGCATTTGTAAAGTGTCTTACTTTCCAACTCAATTCCAAAACTCTAAATATGCACATATTTTATAATTGCCTAATCTGGGCAAGAAATTACATTGTATGCTAAATGACATGTTGGTTAAGGGCTGTGGAGAGAGCTCTTAGAAAGAACTGGAGGCTTTCTGGTTTAAGAAAAATAAAGTCTATCAGGACCATACTACAAACTAGGCTGACTATGCAGGACTGTTCTAATAATTCTTTATATGATATCAACTTAAACACAACAGTTTGTCATTGCCAATAAAAACAGGACTTAAGAAAGGGGTTCCTTAAGCTAGGCATGTGAGGTCACAGACAAGAGTTTAAACTTCTGGTTTAAGGGAAATGCTGGTTAGATTCTGGAAGGCTGCAGGAAGGAGTGTGGTGTCCCAGAGGTATGGGCCAGCCAACCACTGGTTGCACAATCTGCCCCCTACTGGTCCGAGGAGAGTATAACCCATTGTGTGCAGAGGAAACTGAGCAAACCTGAAGTAGAAGGAATGCAAACAGGATTGGATGTCAAGCACAAGCTGGGAGACATGATGCCTAATATTGGCCTAGATGGAATAAGAAGTGGAAAGGCCAGAAAGGGAGGCTCTCACAAATTTCAAAATTCATCTGTGTTTTGCTGATGATATTCAGCACAATCTCACAAATATTTGGTGCAAAAAATGCCAGATTCCATGCTGTGCTTCAATGGTTTACTTACGGATATCCCACATGTGGCAGTCTTTTTGCCAAAGTGCTTCAGAAACTTTTGCCACAATGGAATGCCTAGCACTGCTGAGACCTATAAAGAATGAGAAAGAAAGTGGGACGGGACAATGAAATGTTTTATACAGTTCAACAGGATCAGCAAAGCAGGTTAAAAGTTACTAGAACTGGAAACATGGGAATAGTTCCATACGTCATAAAAAAAGGGAAAGGCACAAGTTGGACCATACTGGATCACACCAAGCAAATCTCATGTGTATTCAATGAAGATGGGTCAAAAGGGTAATCAAATAGTTAGCAAACAGTATTTTTAGAGAAGCAAATCAAAATTAGTGTATTCTCCACCTTATCCAACTTCCTAGGCACATTCCAGATTGCAAAACTGATTATATATCACGGATCAGGATAAAAAATAGCATATTTTCAGAGGCTGTACCCCACCTTTGGAACATGTCCTTCAATGAGGTGTGCCTGGCTCCATTCTTGCTGTCCTTTCTGCACCAGTCAAATACCTTTTTATTCAAGAAATATTTTTAATTGATACCCATTTTAACTGTGTTATTCAGATCTCCTTGGTGCTGAGTTATTGCATATATTGTTGTTGGCATGGCCATTATTATATTGATTTTTTAATGATGTTTTATTTTACATGGTGTGTACTTATTGTAGCCACCTAGAGAGCCCTATGGGCCAATGTGAAGAAATAGAAATGTATGAATATATATATATATATATATATATATATATATATAATGTATAGTATAAGAAGCATATATTTTGCATAAAAGCCTTGTGATGAGGTCATCAAGAATTTCCATCCAGAATTTCCATGATGTATTAAGTCTAGCTTGCTTTTAAAGCAAAACTATCCTTCATAAGTACCGTATTTTTCACTCTGTAAGACGTGCCTGACCATAAGACGCACCTAGTTTTTAGAGGAGGAAAACAAGAAAAAAAAATATTCTGAATCAAATGGGCACATAATCACAGGCACATTCCCCATCACTTCCCCATGGGCTGCACATCTGACAGATTTATTGCACACACATATTTACTCTATAAGACGCACAGACATTTCCCCTTTCTTTTGAGGGGGAAAAAGTGTGTCTTATAGAGCAAAAAACAAGGTACCTGCAAGAAGTACTGATGTATGAATCAAACAGTTTAGAACTTATTGCAAATTTGTCCAGATTAGTATATCACAATCAACAATTCCTAAGTAGTAACGCCAGTTCCATAAACAGAATTCTGTTAATTCCATAATACCAGCTGTTATATCAAGGTGCAAAGAAAATTGCATCTTGAAAAGAATTAATTTTTTATTAGCTATAGTGTGGGAAAACATTTTCCTTCCTTTATGCTCACCATAAACACTGTAGTGTATACTTAAGAGTGCTCATAGTGGAAAACTATGAGAAAACTGAGTATAGTCAGTTTAAGAAACCCCTCAAGGATTTTGCTGGGCTGCATTATTGGCCAATTCCTTTCACAAGCAAAGATCCTTCAAATCTTCATTTTCTCTTGACAGCTGTTGTATGAAAGCAAAGCAAAATCAAACCAAAACAAAACACGATTTGCAGCCTCCCTGGGTCAATGTCCATGGTGGGTGCTTGCTGCACTTTGACAACAGACACCCCCAGGACATTCCTCAGATTATGTTCCCCTTTTCAGACCCCCGCAAGTGAGCACCTGTGCATACTGAGCTAGTTTTTTTTTTTAATGCATAAAATGGGTACACATTTCTAGCACTTAAAAAGGGGGTGGTGACAAACTAGTAACAGCTCCTCCAATGTGCCCAAGGGCTCATGGTTGTCCCATGTGGGGAGAGGAGTCGGGACAAATCTTGCTGGCAAGTTCTCTGGGTTACCTGCAGGAGGACTGAAAGGAAAGGGAAGGGAGGAGCCCAAGGTGAGCTTAAGCATCCATTGGGTGCACCATGTGTTATTTCACAAAAAAATTGATACTGGGCACCCTATTCACAGGGTCAATTATTGTGACACAGGAACATGCCCATGGCCGGGGAAAGAAGCCAGCCCTCATCTTTTATAGTCACAGGCCATTATCCAGTGCTGTCTACATGTTAGCGGGATACACTACAAATGCAGTGGGAAGGTGGCAGATCCTGAAGCAAATGAAAAGAAATGGAAATGCTTGAACAGAGAAGGTCAGCATATCTTCAGAAAGGGAGTTCCAGTTACTTGTTCCCTTCTGAAAAACATTGATTTTGTTCACTTTGGGGGTGGCTTTAAGAAGCACTAGCTTTGCAGTGATCTAGTGGTACATTCCACCAGCACAACAGAGTAAGGGGGCATTTTGAATACTGCCCAGCTTCTACCCATTTCATAAGAATGACCTCACTCGGAGATGGTTTTGAACTTGCTGGGAGATCTCTGAGTGAGCAAGCTGCTGCCGCGCACACGCCCAACGCCACCTCGCATACACCCGACAACGCCTCACCAGCCCGCGCGTGTAGCCACCGCTTTTCAACTGGCCACCTACTAAAAAGGTTTGAGGACCCCTGAGTTAGAGAAATAGTCAACATGGTGAAGAAGATATATTTAATTATGTCCAGTGTGGAGGAACTGTCATTTTAATACCTACAGACAAACTGAGATGCGTAGTTTACCTTTCTGGATTATAAAGCTGTAATCCTGAAACACACAGACCTGGATTGCAAAGAATGAGAAGTGACTGTAGGTGAATTTCCCCAGGGAGCTTCTTGTTGCAGTGACTGCCATTTACATGTTCAGAGTGCAGCAGGAGCATGCTGTAGCCTATTGTTACATGCGAACCCAGAGAAGGTAGGCTGTTGGGGTAGTTAATGAGTTACCCAGAACTGATAGGTCAATTGAGCAATGCAGGAGCCTTGTTAACTACCCCAATAAGCCAGCTGTGATGGGTTGCAGTGGGACTTCCTTCCAAGTTATCATGCATAGGTTCACAGTGCAAACTGCCCTTCTTTAAAAATACATGCAAACAAAACTTCCATGCAGATATGGATACCATATTATGGGGTATTTCCAGATTATGCTTTTTCTGTGTGATTGCACTGCTTCATTCATCAAATTTTAGAGATTCCAAACAATCTGTAAGCCTCTTCAATCTGTAAGCCTCTTGCATTCTTCCCTCAATTTATTCTATCTTTTTATTTACCAGAAATAAGGAAAAAGAGATGGACTAGCTATACAGTGGATTTTGATGGTTAGCACTAGAAGCTTTCTATCTGGACACACCCATGGAAATACTATGATAAGTTCAACATGCTTTGTAAGGAGGCTCCACTTTCTCCTCATGCTTACCAAGATGATCAGCACCAGTGTCTGAAAGTGGTTGCGAAGACCGGCTGCATGAGTACAAAAGAGGACAAAATTGCCTTGTTCTATCTGGTGAGTTGAAGACAGAAGAACAAAAATAGGAATAGATTAGTTACAATTGAAAAGTTGTTACTAATCAAGGTAATTTAATTCAGGATTTCCATTTACAATGCATACATTTACTGAATAAGAGTGCATACTAACTGGTTGCCATAACAATTAAAATATATTGGTTTGCAACTAAATTAAGCCTTTTACTAGCCATGCATGCATTCTGCACTACACAATTATATCTGCTTTTAAAAACAATGCATTAAAAAGAACAGAATTTGTTCATGTGGCATGTACAGGTACATCTAGTGAAAACTAATACAATGGGAACAAACCTATGGGGTATCCAAAATCTAACAAATCTTATTTGACTAATTTGGCTATATATTATGTTAAGCCACTCCATCCGTGATGAAAGATTAACAGATTTAGGGTACAATCCAATGGATATGCCCACAATTCTCAGAATGTGGAGGATTTGGGGCATCCTATGCAGAACAGAAGTGTAGGAGCAGGCTCAGCAATGCACGTCTCTTGCTCAGCACAGATGTCCAATTCGGCAGATGTCCAATTGCGGCATGCCAGGGTGGGAGGGAATGAGGCACCACCATAACATCTTGGTAGCACTGCTCTCCTCACCACCTCACTCCCTGAAATGCCCCCTAAGCATCTTCTCAGAGGTTGTCTGTATCACTTCAGAGAAGCAGCCAGCACAGTTTTGTCTGCACTGGTTGAGGTAGGTGTGTGTGTGTGTGTGTGTGTGCGCGCACTGAGCAGAGATCGCCAGATCCAAGATTGGAGTTCTTTTCTGCACTTGAATTGGGGAATCTAAAAAATCCTGTACTTCCACAGAGGGCATAGGATTGTTCTGCTTATTTGCAGCTGTGACGATTGTTGTTGCTAACAACATGTTGCCATTTATTTATTTATCTTTCAATTTATATCCTGCTTTTTTCCTACAAAGGGCTTAAGGCAGCTTACATCATTCTCCTCCTCCATCCTATCCCCACAACAACAACCCTGTGAGGTAGGTTGGGCTGAGAGTCTGTGATGGGCCCAAAGTCACCCAGTTGGCTCCATGGCTGAGTGGGAACTAGAATCCAGATTATCTGAGTCCCAGTCCCAGGCTCTTAACCACTACACCACACTGGCTCTCATTTACTTGCATCTGCATCTTATTTCATATTATCCAATAATAAAGTTGTATTACCCAATCATATAGTTTCTGGATTTGAAATAATTTTGCATCCTCCAGGGTGCTTTATTTATCTAGATACAACTTTTATCTAGTATTTTCTGATACACAAATAGTCCCACTATAGAAGTTTAACATCTACTTTCTCCATTCCACCTCTCCAACATGTTGAGCTTCTTGTATATCCTCCTCATTTGTTATGTGGAGTCAAGCACCATTGAAATAGAACAGAAGGATTTTCTTTAAAAGGATGCCAGGTGCAGCTGAAATAAAAATAAGCTTCTACTGATCATCAGATAATTGCTTCCTCCATTTTATTAAATTCATTCCCCAGATAGCTTTCTAATTCCAGTGGACCTTATCAAACACAAGTAACATCCATACTCAGAATACAAAAAACAAAATGATTGTTTCCACTTCAGGGGATATACATCACATATATTTTGGTATGGAAATGCTCCCTTCTTGGCATTATTTGGTATCTCTCCAGTTTGTGTTCTTTCCATACTTCTAAAGATCATCAAAGGTCATGAGCCAGGCTGCCTCATTCTAAACCGGACCACTGACTGGCAGCAGATCTCCAACTTTTGAGGCAGGATTCTTTCTCATTCTGCCTAGAGACGTGAGGGATCAAACCAGAGACCTTCTGCTTCTACCATTGCCATTAAGTTGGCTGATGGTCAGCAGGCATAATGGTTTCATGTAAGCCTGACATCTGTGCACAAGCATATCATAAATATACCTCTGCAGATTAGCCACGTTGCCTAGTCTGTAGTGCTGCTCCTAAATCCTAAATTTTACTTGTGACTTGAGGAGATTCTACTCATAATGTAAATTTGGTGAACAAGAGTGAATACAAGCTTAAGGACCACTAGGATGGTATCATACAGGGTACTTGTGTCCTGGCTGATTGCTTTTTATCCTGCCACTTTCATTGTTCAAATGCCCCCTGCTACTTGTACAACAGTTATTTAGCACTTCAGAGCAGCAGCCCAAACAAGCAGAAGCAAGCATTTCTGAAAGGGGACAGGTCAGTGCAGCTTGTGCAAGGGAGGTCTGCTGACATGGCACCTATAGAAACACGTCTTTCTGCTTGTTTCAGGGCTTGCACCCAGAAATGCTAGTTCATCATTGTGCACGAAGGGAGGGCTCAGACAAAGATGGGCATGACTGCATATTGCTTCTGCTCTTATTCCATTACTGGATTTCAGCCACTGTTGCTTAAAAACTTACTTTAAATTACATATCTACCTGAACTGATCCTCTTGCTTCCTCACCTTTTCCCAACTCGCTTCTTAAATAAATCTAAGCTTTTTTGGAATTTTCCCTATTCTAATAGATTGCCCACAGGTTGTTTCCATCACCTACTTTCAGGAAATTTAGGGTTAGTCGGTTGGAATCACAACAGGAGAGTCAGAGAAATTGGTAATAAACTCAAATGAGTTTGAATTCCCAAATCTGACATGTGGGTTCCACAGCAGAGCAACTTTCGCAAGTTGAACAGATTCTGTGGGACCAGCACAATTTTTAAAAATTTTGCATTTTTACCCAAAATTCATCATGGAAAAATACACAAAATAATCAAAGAAGTGCAGACTACATTTTGGGACAATTTGTATTTTTGGCAATTAACAATTCTGTGCTAATATCATGCAAACACATTCACATAAATTTCAAGTGCATCCATGGAGGTATGATAGACTGAAACCAGAAACTTGGAGAATGTATAGAGCAACTTTTTGGTACTGTCTGTATTTATGAGTCACAGTGCACTGTTTCAGGCACTGGCATTTTGCTCATTATCAGTCCCACTGCAGACTGAGATCCCACAATTCCCTCTCCCAACAACGGCCTGGGGGTACAGAAAGTGCATATGACCATCTTTCCATGGTCCTGACAAGACTTGCTCTTTTATGAACTACCATTACCTGAACTGCTGCTGAGATCAAGAAAAATGCTGCTGTAAATGTCAGATATGGTCTACTCTTCATTGTGAGCCCATGTCCCTTAAAGAAAGAGACTTTTCTCTCCAACTTTAAGCTGTAAGGATCTATAAGGAGTGGAATATATATTTATATATGATACCACATTTTAAACATAGGAAATAAAGGTAAAATGTTTATTCGGATTAAATATACTTACCATGTATTTCTCTCACACCAATAAGAAGGGCAGTGATACCAATGAGATATGTTCCTCCTAATATTCCTGCTGCAGTCATGTAGACTTCTCTCTTTATAAAAAAAAAAAAAAGGTGATGGTAAGGCATATGAAGTCTATTTCGATTAAATAAAAGAAGTGGGAAAATGCTTGTCATTTTGTAGCTCTATGCCAACCAAGAATAAAAGGATTGTAATCAGACATGGGTGTGGAGAACAGGAATGACAATAGATGCACTGAATGGCTGCTTTATAAATAAGCCCATAAAAGTTACTGGCCTGCAAAGCTTTTTACTAGACTGTTGGGGACCGGGAGAGGAGGAAGAGAAAGATACATTTCTTTGGCGGGCCTTACTTTCTCTAACAATCTTTATGGTTTTTGTGCTGGGCACAGAGGAGGTATGAATGCTTTCTGGGCTGAACACCCATCCCTCTTCTGCCAGCCATTTACTCTTCTGTCTGCAACTCCTGGCTACCAAGCTAAACTGAGACAGGCTGCCATGTGGCCACACCTTATTTCTGTAAAGCAGACTGCTGGCTAATTATTCTGGAAGGGTGGTCTATACTTTCTCAAGCAGAAGAAATACAAGAACTTTCTAGGGTAACACACATTTCTGGAGCCCCTGACTGAGGAGAAAGGCTGATGAAGATCTGTCTGAAATGAAACATAGAAACAGAGCAAGTCAGAAGGGGTCTCCCGGGCCATCTAGTCTGACC
>NW_025336045.1:1987538-2004192 GCF_004798865.1 Varanus komodoensis
AAAAAAAAAAAACTCATACTATACATAGTTAACATAAAAACAAAGCATAAATAATATACTAAAACCAGTGCAAAGGTTTAGACCATGTAGTACCATAGGTGTGCCAGAAAAGAGAACTTTTTGTTAGGCACCTGAAACTCAAGAGAGTAAGTACCTGGTGCATCTCAGATGGTAGAGCATTCCATAATTGTGGTGCCAACACAGAAAAGGTCCTCTTCCTTACAGCCTTCTTTTTAACCTCCTTGGGGAGAGGGACTCAGGAAGGCCTCAGTGGATGATCTTAAACAGTAGGCAGGAATACATGCAGTAAGGCACCCCCTAAGATAATGTGGTCCTAAGACATTTAGGGCTTTACATATCATAGTGAAAACCTTGAATTTGACTTGGACTGGAACAGGCAGCCAGTGCAATCAATGAAGGAGCTGTGTAATAAGTTCAAAAGAACTGCTCCTCAGCAACCATGCTGCCCTGTTCTGAAGAATTTGAAGAGTCCAGGCCATCTTCAAGGGAAGCCCCACATATAGTGCATTACAATAATCCAATCTGGAGGTTACCAGCCCATGAATGACCATGGCAAGATTACACTCATCCAAGTAGGAGCATAGTTGGTAAATCAGTCAAAGCTCATAAAAAGCACTCTCAGCAACCAAGTCCACCTGGACAAACAGGGAGAACTTGGGGTTCAGGAGCACCCGCAAACTACAAACTTGTCCTTTGGCGGAGTGCAAGCCATCTCCCTAGGAGGCAGAGCCTGCTTCACAGTCTGTGGGAAAGAGAGGACTTAAGCCTCCTTTCCCTCTTGATGACCCAGGTGAGCACAGGAACTGCACAACAAGCCCCTGAAGGTTGTGCACCTCCAATCTAAATCAGTCGAAGTGGCAGTTGCCCCCACAGGTGAGTCTGATTGCTCAGTCCCATTCAGTGCTGACCTTTGGATGTATTTGATCAATTGGGTGACTGATACACACTCCTGGAAGTGTGTCAGTTGCCTGATCCGCATGAATACAACCTACCAGTGTTGCCAGAGCAGCATGGGAAGTAACTCATGCTGTACAGGTATGACAGTGATGTGTTATACTCTGGTTTACTTGTCTTTTATATAACATAATAATGTTGTGACTTATGTAGAAAGATGCCTGAAAGGGTTTTGAATTGGAATTCAGTTATTTTTGTGCTCCATTGAAAGGAAGTTGTGCATTCCAACTACATTGGTACAACAGAATAGAATAGACATTTATTGACCAACAAAATTTCAAGGACAGATTCTAAATGACTCTAAACACACATTTTCACTACTTAGTAACACTCAAAGCTGCAAGTAGGTCTAGGAAGAGCTAGGCTTTGTCCTTCAAGATGCTCCACAGTTGTCATTCTTTGTTCTGAAAAAAGGTTTTAACTCTCCCCTTATTTTGGCAGTCATTTTACACACCATCTGAAAGTTACAAATGGAGAGCAGTTTAAGAATCACAATTTCTTGCTGTATCATTGACTGTAAACATAGTGCTAATTTGTTCTTCTCTGGTGACAGGAAGTTATCTATCTGATAACTTTCAGTAGGAACTGGCAAGTTGTGTGCACATTTACTAATACTTATAATACTTTTCTTTAAATGCAATTGGAGTACCTTTCAAAGAAGTAAAATGATACAGAAACATACCGTGGAATTAGTGAGCAAAAAAGGAAAGCAGAACTCAAAACTCAAGAAAAGTCTTGCATGTTTTGTTTAATGCGTACATTGTGTCTGAGGAAGTTATTTTGTACTGTTTGATTCTGTTAGTGAATATGGTCCATTTAAGGTGGCTGTGCTTTCTGATCTTTCAGATTACTCCATTTCATGCCTCTTTGGTGCAATTCATTGGCAAAGCAATGGGAGCAGTCACAAATCCTGTTACAGGTTTTTTTATTAGTAAAAGCAAATGGACCAAAATAGGCCGACTTTTGCCTTGGTAAGCATGCTAGCAATATGTGTTTATTACCTTTGTATTCTATTTGCATGCCTTGGGCAGAACTGATGTTAAGGAACATGTTGTTTAAAAGTTCCCATTTTCAATCCTAAACAGAATTTTGCAGTTATAAATAAAATGTACCCAATTGTAGAATATTTCTTTGGTCAGTGGGGAGACAGATCAATGAGGTCCAAATCCAAGACAGAGATAGGCACAAATGTATACTTCTTGTTTGTAAGTGAGTCTAGGTTGTTATTTTTTAATTTATTTATTTCATCATTTACATACATATTATATAGGTATAAACTTATTAAACAGTTTACAATACTATTTGTTTTTATTTATTTAAAAGGATATTTACATAATTAAAAATAAATATGCTTTCACTATAGGGGTTTCTTTGAATCATTATAAATGTTAAAAGATTGTAGATTGCGCAGACAGGAAAACATAGCAGTAGGATTTAGCCTGTCCTTGTGAAAACCATAGGACGAACATATAGAACCTCACATAAGGCAAAAATTAATCTACCTTTTCAGAGGAAGCTAAAGAATAATATGGCACAAATGATGTTACAAAAGACATCTCTCTATAAATTAGCTCAAGAATTTTTTTTCTTATTTTATGTGCTTTAACTAAAGTAACTGGTACTGAATTTATAACATATCAATATGTAGGGTTTCAAAAGGGATGTTGGAGTGTGAATCATAAAGTCTACATAGGAAACGTTCTCCAACCATATCCTAATTTGTAGACTAGACTTCTTCAACCGGGTGCTCTCCAGATATTTTGGACTGGGAGTTGAAGTCTAAACCTCTGGAGGGCACCAGGTTGGAGAAGGCTACTGTAGATGGTATTCAAAAGGAACTTGCTACACTTTTGTTAGAAATGACAAGAGGCTGCACTCCAAAGTCCAGTGAACAAAGGTCACAACTTGATGCTCATCAGATGATTGTAATATTAGATTTACAGGAGCCTTACCTGGCCTAAATCTAAGTGGAAGGTGTAAAGGAGAAATAAGTAGCCACTGAAGATACAGAAACTTGGACCAAATATACAAATATTCATTTGATGATGGCATCTACATGCCATCCAGTCAAATATTGAAAGCATTGAAGGCACTCAGTGCTTTGCACTATATGAGATGAGTGTTTATCCTCCCAATATTGGAGTATCAGTCATTTAGGTGTCAAAATGGAGCAGAGAACCCATTTACTCTGATCATCTGTTAATTTCCATGAAGCAAGTAAATAATTTTTAAAAGCGGTGCATCAGTGAATATTAAAGATTGTTCCAGTGCAAAATTTATCTGTGTAATAACTTCCTCCCAAAAAAGCAACTACTGGAGATGGACAAAATGTGTGCTTAAGCTTTGCTTTATTGTACAGCCAGTAATTAGCTGAATTAGACAATCTTCCTTTATTCACAAGTGTCCAATAGACATGAAAAATGGCTTTACAGCCTGAAATAAGCCACAGCCTGAAATCCATAGATATCATAGTAGATCCCAAATCAGTGATCTGTGAATCATCCATTTTATGGTGAGGCCCACAGCAATTTCCCCAATTTCCAAATGTGTGCGTAAGTTCAAAAAGGCTGGGAATCTCTGCCCTGTGGGACACTCAGTTCCCTATTCCAGGACCAGCCACCATTACAGGACACATCATTGTACAAAGCTCAACGTAACATGCAACACAAGAAAGAGTCTGCATGTTTCTGTCCAGTATATCATTCTAAAGACTGATCTGCATGTTGGTTCAAAAGGAGCTGAACTTCCTGAACAGGACCATCTCACAATTTCAGGACGAAAACTGAAATTTTACATAAAAATGCACAACTCACATGGGCTTATCTTAATAGTTCAGAACAGTTTAGTTGTACAAATCTTTTCTAACTATGTACAAGTTTTTCCTGGTCTTGGGATGTGCTTTCATTTCTCCATTTCTTGACTCAACATGTTTTTAATCAGTTGTGAACAATAAATGTTGAGGGATCAGAATACAGCCAGTTTCCTTGCACTTCTTCATACCTACCCTCTAATACCACTTTTCATCTCCTAGAACAATCATGGAACTGTTATTGTATTCAAATAATGTTCTCTTGTGTTCTGTCCCTTTTTCCTTTCAGTCCTCAACTGCAGATAATCAGCTGACATTTACATTACAAACATGAATGGGGACAGCAGTTTGAAACAGTATGAAAATGCTGTGCAGATAGTATTTCTGATGGGATTAATCTGTGGTGTTTGTTCATTCAGGTTTTTGTTAATAGCACCTATGGTCATCTAATTACATTGTGCAGTGGCTGCTATATGCAAACACTGGAGAATTCTGCAGTGATTAGAGGTCATGCTCTCTGGAATTAATAGCATTTGCTCATCATGGACAGATAACAAAACTAGAATATACTCTATTCTGTCTACCAGCCTTACAGCCGCTTCACTGATACAGAGTTTATCAGCCCCGAGAGTTATTTTTGGATTTGTTTAGAACCATGTTTACTCACTGAAAAGCTGATCTGTGCTGTCTTGGAGATACTGTCATAAAAAAGGAAGCAGAATCACTTTCAGTATCATAAAACACAGGGCCAGCTAAAGAGTAATTGTTTTTAGGTGACTATGATACAGGGGCCTTTACCTTTTGTACATCCAAAAATGTAGCAATAATGAGAATCTAAAGTGTCTTTGGCTGACTGAAGGTATAGCAGTCATGTTAAAGACCTCCTACAGTGCAATCCAATAAGGCTGTCCATGACCCTCTGGACTCAGAGAATTACGGGCATCCTATGAAGGGCAGGAGGAACTCCGAGGCAAAGGTCACCTCAATGCTTGACCCACCCTACAAAACACTTAGAAGTCCAATTTCATGTGTGTATTTTGCCACGAAGCCCAAGGAGAGCAGTCTGAATCACTGTCCAGATGCTGCGTATGCTGGCAAATGCTGTCTCCTCTCGCTCCAGGACCCCCAAAGCTTGTCTCTGAGGCTCTTGGGGCCTTTTAAGCCTTAGAGCAGGGGGGTTTCATGCTGGCTGCAAGAGCAGAGGGAGGGTACCCCAAATTTGGAATCTCAAGGTTGGAACTGGGACTCTGCATTATCCTATGGCCAGGTTCACAATAGGATTGTGCCCAGGAGTCTTGGGTGCTACACAAACTATATTAAAACAGACAAAAAGTGCTTCTTGTGCACAGGTTTAGACTATAACCAGTATAAAAGGTGCTAGATAGTGTGATGGATATAGGCCCAAACTTCAACTCGGGCAGCTTCAGGGGAGATTTTAATCTTGGGATCTTCTGCTGTTTTGGTTCATGTATGCAGTCTTGAGGTACTGAATAGAGAATGGATAGTAACACTACCTAAAATGATCTAGATAGATTTAAATTTTAAGAATCAAAATGTTCCAGATGCATGTTTGATATGTGTCATATTGTTTTTCCTCCAGGTTGGTGGGTTGTACCCCTTTCATTACTGTATCGTACTGGTTGATGTGGTACTTACCACACTTCGTATCTGCAAGAGTTGTATGGTATCTTACTTTTTATTCCCTTTTCCAAGCACTATTTACAGTAAGTTGATCATTGCTGAAATCTTTTTTTTCCTTCAATGCTGTATGTGTCTGCACATCACAGTAGTTCCTTTCTAAAATAAAATGAAATGCCTGTTCACTAATGCAGGGAAACAAGTAAAGATCTACACTATCTGGTGTAATGATGAATTCAGCAATTCAGATAGTTTTAACCAAGCAACTTCATGAAATAAGCTCATCATAATAGTATCATGTTGCAAAGGGTTGGAAAAATGTAAGTGATAGTTAAGGCACTTCAGATGCTGTTGGGGCAATGGGAAGACATTCATAACTTAAGGAGTAAGTCATCACAAAGATTAAAAATGATTTAGCTGAGAGCTTCATGAACTGCTTGACTGACATTTTTCTTAGCAGTAGTCTGAGGTTCAGCTAGTAAAGGCTCTATTACATTTATACTGTGTAATAATGGGCTTTTAGAAGCTCAAGATGAGTTTGTATTTCTTTCTGAAATTCTGTATTTCTGAAATACTCGGTTCTTTTGCTGCAATCTATATGGAAACAGGTCCAAGAAATAATCGCCTTCCATAAGAGTGATTTTTCCCCTTATTCTTTGAAGATGACAGTGTACTCCACCAGAAATGCTTTTCATTACTTAGTACAAATATGGTTTGAAGCTGACGATACATTCTGTGCAACCTGTCTACATTTATGCACACTCTAATCCTGTTGTCCCCTTCCTGTTCAGGTTTTGAAGACTTTGTACTTTAACACAGCAATTGGATTTTTTCCTCCTCCTTTTCTTTTTCCTTTCTCCCCTCACTAGGAATTGTAATGTTTGATTGAATTGTAATTAAATTAGTCTTGTATCTGGCTGTTTGGCACTTAGAGAGCCCCGTTGAGTTATTCAGCAGCCTGGAAATTTATAAGAAACAAACACGTTTAGGTCACAGCCCAAGTAATTTCCTTGGTTGGACCTCTGGGAGTTTGCACTGAGCCTTCCACAGATCTTGCATTCAAAATTATTCATAGACTGCTATGCTTTGGGCTAACTTATATCAAGGCTTTTTGACTTGAAACTTTATTCAAATATTATTTAAAATTGTGTTATAACATAGTAAAAACAATTGGCATTATTGCATTCAAGCCCTTTCCAATAATTTCCATTGTTTCCCATGCCATTTTATTCTTTTTAAAATCTAGCCAGAAATAGTTTAGCAATAATTAAAAATAAAGAAACAGCAACTACAGCCTAAAACAGTACCCACTACAAAGATTATAGTGAATGTGTGCTGAGAATGGTTCATTCACCAGAGCTATGTCACATCTATTGTGGTTGGAATAGAATTGGATGTACACATAAAGATCAATATTCCCAATAGTATGGCAAGACAACTGCAGTTCCATGTGTAGTTTATGCTAGAAAAGCAATTATTGGGTAGTTCTAAGAACCACTCTTCTGGAGACAGGCCTGGTATCTCTAGACCTCCTGTTAAAATTGCTTCACATGACCTCCGGTATCTGCAGTATCCTCTCCAATTGCCCAGCAAAGGTGGCCCCAGGCTCTTCAGATTGATAGCAAAGCCAGATCACTCTGGTTTAGTTGCTTATGGCAACAGATGAGATAGTAAACTCTTGCTTGAAATGCAGAACTCCAGAGTGCAAGTGGAGGCTAACATGATGGAATGCTTTCCTATGAGAAAACTTTCCTACCTGTAGGAAACTGTCATAGGGAAGGCTAGACTGGCTATTTCATGATTACCCTCTTTATGTTTATTAAGCATCACTTCCGCACACAGGTTGAAGCATCTTCCCTTACCTAATGAGCCTGATACACCAGAAATGAAGTTAAAATATCTCTGATTCACACCTGTGGCCCTATATACCTGGGTTTTTGGAAGGTATTGGTACCTTATTTCCACAGAGGCTTACAGCCTTCATGTAAAAAAGCCAAGCTCCTTAGATTAATCCAGAGGCTCATTTAACATGACAACAGTTTCCCCTGATTGGTAGAGGGTAGAGTCTGTTCTCTCCTTTCCCCCCAGCCTCCCCCACATACCAAGGGATAAAAATAAGATCTCCTTTCCTGTTATTTTCTGTGGACATGGATTTGCCATCTCAGACTTCCATGTCATAAACATAACAATAAACTTGTTAAATAAAGTTTTCTGTCATAAACTTTACTTTATGATCCATTAATGTGGATATTTAAAGGCCACCTTCTGATATTCTATGAGTTTCCCATTATCTTAATACAACTTTTCAAATGAGAACTTTTGAGTTGATCATATGTATTGACATTCCAAGGAGACCTTCCCCCTCCATGCCAGTTATTTGTTCAGCCTGCATGATTGGTTAAAGGAAGAGACAAATGCTTGGACCCTGCCCTGTGGTGGCAAGGAATGGTTTGCAAAGAACCACGTCCAGGTAATTCACCTGTACATCATGAGATTCTCTCACCCCAAGGCTACAGAAATAGAAAATGCTGGCAGAGAGCCTTTAAATAAATTGGAGCAGTATTTTAGCCTGGTGCCACCACGCTGAGTTGATTGGTGCTCAGATCTCCATATTATTGTGTGTCAAGGAGAATGGTTCTGGTTCAGATCATGAAGACTAAAGAAATAAAGATTTTTGGAGGCATCACATCCTCAGCTTGTCTTCACAGAGATTCCTCCACACTGCCTCATGCACACATTCAGCAAATAGATGAGAGGGGTCCCCCTCTACTAGCTGCATATTTGTGTTAGTGGGAAAGCCCCCCCCCCTCCTAATGTAGGGTTTTTTATTGCCATATTAGATGCAGCAGAAAATCCTTCTAGTGTCATATTTGAAAATGCACTTTCCCTCTTAAACTATTGTTAGCAATGTATTTACTTTCAAAGCTTGCTTTAAAGAAGAGCATAAACACTGGATCCTAGTTCATTTTTTACTCAGTGTGGTCACACACATTCCTTCACAGCGAAGCACTTCAGAAATGTCTATCTTAGAAGGGTCTTGCAGCCCCTGCCATTGAGCAGGGGAACCTGTGTATGGCTAGATGACTCCAGGGGATCACCAAATGTCTGTTCAGATCCTTTTTGCGTGGTTGTGCACTAGAAGATGGAGCAAGGAAAGTGCAGGATTCCTCTCCCGCAGCTACAGAGATAGTCTTCAGATTACCATTGAAAAATGAAATCAAATATTTTTATTAATTTTATTGAAAGATTCCTACGTTTCCTTTCAGGACATAACGGTGCCCCCCATGATAAGGTAGAGTTGTAAGATAAAACATAGTAACATAAAATGATTCACTTAAAAAACAAATACTAAATTAGTCCAAGACATAGCAATTGATGAAATGTAAACTGAAACAAAAATAGTTCAAGAGTTTAACTCATTGCATAGATGCTACGTATTCATATATGCTTTTGTTATAGCTATTCCAGGTCCCATATTCTGCTCTTACCATGTTTCTTAGCACAAACCAGAAGGACCGAGATTCAGCAACAGCATACCGTGAGTCTTAAAGAACTGTTTCCTTTCCAGTACCATCTATTGGGACTACCTGTAACTCTCTGAACTCAGAGGATTATGGATGTCCTGCTAAAGGCAGAAAGTGCATGGAAGTGAAGGTCACATCTTTTGTGGGATGAAGATTTAGACAGCTGATTGGGACTGTTTGTGGGCTGAGGCTGTACCAAGATACATTCTGTTCCAACAAAGCCTCACTCCTCCCCTCTTTGCCCCTGGAAAGCCCCCTGCCCTCGCCTCATGCCAGCTCTGAACTTGGACTTCCAATTTGGAGCTGCAGCCAGCACAGAAAGTGCAATGCCAGTCATGGGGGAAGGGGGGGCACTCCGCAGACAGAGTCCAAGCTGACAAGGGAGGTAGAACTCCAGATTTCTACTACCATCTAGACAAAGTCTCAGAGGCCATAGGAGTGCACCATGAGTCACTTCTCTCTTTGGGAACATAATACTGTATTTTCATTTAATCAGGTTAAGATAAGGCCAGTCAAACATGAATCTCTGATCTCACCATGTTCGACTAATTGGCAAGCATTTTTATTTTGTTAAGGACAAGGTTCTCATAAGTGTTTATATAAGTGTTCTTATAGAAGTGTTTCTTATATAAACACTTCTTTTAATGAGACAGGATGGCTAAACAGTTTTAAATTTTTCAAACCTTGGACTTCCACAAGCAACGAAGGCAAGCTAAGGCAGGAGATACCATTACATGATATAGCAGACCACTCTGTCATTTAGATTTAAAGAAGAAAGGCATATTCATGCATGCACACATAGGAGAGATACTAGTTTGCCATCCAGCAGAGTCCCGTAAGACACATGGCAAGCTGGCCTGAAGGGTTCACTGATCTTTGGTGTGGGGAGAACAATGTCACAAAAAAGAGATTAACCTTGCAAAATATAGAAGCTCTTTGGGCTGGTTCACATCTACCACCAAACTACATTTTGATATTGCATAAACAACCCACAGGTAGTCCCTTGCTCCCCTTGCACACACTGATTCTCTTCCTGCCGTGTGGTACAGGAAAACCATGGACTTTTCTTGACAAGGCTTTTATTCTTACTGTTCTTCACTTGTAGTTTCCCATTGCTTCGGATGTCATTGTCATCTTCTATGACCTCTCTTGTGTTTTCCAAGCATTTTTTGTGAGGGTGAAAGGAATAATTAAGAAAAATGAGGCCTTTGGGGAATGGCATTATGAAATCCTACCACAGTTGTGCAATTCAGCTATACCACAATGCTAGCTAGAGAATGTGAAGTGGCTGTAAATAAAGTGGCTGTAAATAAAGGCAGAAGAAACAGATCTGCATGTACACATCCAATCTTGAACCCACAAGGAATCTGGAAGCTGAAACAATGATAAAATGGCAAGTTAGAAATGCTGCATATGTTGTCATTGCATCGGAATCAGCAAATTGCTGTTCATATGTACTCTCCAAACTAGAATCAGGAAGCTCAGTTTGAAGCTGGTTTCAATTCCGGTGTGGAAAGAAAATGTAAACAACCATTTACCGAATCAGATGCCAAGTCCTAGTTATGCACAGAAATGTAGGAACTTGGAAGTCTCACTTGTTGGGGGGAAAACAACCCAGAGAAAATTCTGCTTGATTCTTCCTCAACAACCAAGAGTGCTGGGTTCACATAACATGAAGCACAGCCCAGGAATAAGGTGTTCCTGGATTGTTTTCTAAACTGGAAACATTGAGCAGGTGGGAAGCAGCAAGTAACCAACTACAATGGTTAGTTGTTAACATGCAGTTGCTACCAGCCATGAAGGGAACTGAAGCATACAAGGGGAAGGAAAACACATGAGCCGGAGGGATATTCACGTAGTGGCATCCCATGATTTGGGTATCTGCGTGTGAACTCTCTCCATAAAGCCTCTGCTACCCTGGTTTGTATCACGTTAGAAAGTTAATGAACCCCAGAAGTCTGCCCTTTCCTTTGACAGTATAAGCTAGAATGGCCCAATTATTTATGGAGTCATAACCTTTTTGTTTAACAAATAAATTTCATTTCAAAGCAATCCTTTCTTGCCTATTTTGGTCGTGTTCCTCCTTATATGACATCCCGTGCAGTATGCAAATCAGTAGATACTATTATAACCTATTTCTGTGTCTTCGTAGTTTTTTTTCCTAGAATCCTAGGTTTACAGGAATGGCTTGTGTTCCTTTTTTAGGGATGACATGTGAAGTTCTTGGAACATTGATTGGAGCTACAGTCCATGGGCAAATAGTTGCTAGTGCTCACAAGTCAGATCACTGTAAACAGAATCATACTCTAGATGTTTTCTACTCTGCAGAGGTGCAACAGATCAATTCCACTCTAGACCTGTATCATGGAGTAAGTTGAAAACCACTTGGGAGGTGTTGGGAATATTTCATCACCTCTTCCTATTATATAAAATGATACTGATCATCTTGATAATCGCAATGTTAGAGTACAGGCACCAACTTTATGTAAATGAATTGTGCTCCTAAATATTTTAAACCATTCTCTCTGAGCTCAAGGGATAAATTATGCTGAGTATTTCAGCCATTGACTGGTTTTGCATGACATGCCAAGGCTCACTATGGCCTCAGTAAGCCATGGTAAGCTGCATTACCCATGGTTGCCATCCTGAATCCTGACTCCCTGTCTTGGGCTGCTGCAAAAGTGGACAGATGAGGGCAAGGCACATCTTTTAGAGAAGGGCAGTGGATGCAACCTGGAGAAGGGAGAGATTCATGCTCACCCCCTGTCCCTGCACCCACAAATTGCAGCTGCTATCACGACAGTGTTTGTGTGCACAAACCCATATGAGTATCGCATGGGAAACTGGAGAAAATGCCTTTGCACACAGGTTAGGTGGGTAGGGGCGGGTGGCTATGTGTGCACTGTGCACATGCTGCAGGCAGCAGTGGTGCCTGTGTATGCACATGTGGCATTAGCTGTGCGCTGCATAAACTGCTCGGTGCATGGGAATTGTGCACTTACTGGGAGATTTATTAAGTACAAGGAAAAGGCCCTCTAGTGTCCCTGTGCAGTCAAAGACTGCCTGTCACCTCGGCTTGCTTAGTAGGCTAGAAGTGAGCTTGAGAAAGAAAGCCAGTGAGCCGGAGAGAGCCAGATCGGATCGCAAGCAGATCTTTGCCTCACTAATCCCAGGCCCCTTTGTGGCAGAATCTGCATTCCACAATCCCTTGCTCACTCACCAAGCCTGGGTCTGGAGTGGGGAGGTGAGATATGGCAGTTGCCCCCCCCCCCATCAGACAATTTATATACACAGCAGCTGTAAGAAGATAATGATGACGACAGCGATGATGATTGGCGGGATCTGGGCCTGTTGCCCACTGTGTTAGCAGCCTTTTTTATGATAGCAGGCTGCTTGCTCAGGGTGTGTTTTGTTTTTGCCGGCTTCCATCCAAAAGATTTCCCATCCCATCTGTTCCTTCCTGTACTTAAATTAACTAATAAAACCTGTAAACCCTTTCATGCCCTTCTGTGCCTTTCATTTGAATGCTGCTCTCTTTGCTGGCTCTTGTTGCTTGCTTCATTCACTGTTCTTCTACCCCCTCTCCTCACTCAAGATGTTCTTGCTCTGTATAGCCCTCCCTCCTCTCCATTTTCCAGCTCCCCTGATAGCATTTATGCTGCAGATGCTACCCAGTTCTCCAGCCTGCTGGCAAAACTGCTTTTTCTCACCTCTCCTCCTGCCTTTGTTGCTTTGTACAGGAAAATCTCATTGAACTCACATCACCAAGTCTTCCTGTTGTTTCATCAAGTCTTCCTGTGCCCTACATGGCACACTTCCACCCCATGGCCTGACTTCTCAAGCAGTTTATCTGTCAAAGGCTCCCTTTCCACACCTTTCCTACTACGCCATCCCTTCAATCAGGCTGTTTTCCCCGGAAGAAATTATTTGTTTATTTATTTAAAACTTTATCGACTGAAAGAGGGTTTTATAGTGCTGAACAGGGTTAAAGGGCAAAAGCCTGTTCACCCTGAAGGAGGGGGTGCAGGGGGAAGCTGTTTACTATACGGGGGCAACTAGCCAAGAATCTGCCAGTGGCTAGCTTGTCTAAGTTGTTGGCGTCCCAGTAACACATTCCAGCCCTTCCTCATCTTCTTGTATCTCATCTTCAGAGTTTGCTGCTCAGAATGCTTTATTTTGAGAGAAGCAGAACCAGTCACCACTTTTAAAACCTTGTGCTATTTTGAACATGTGCAGAATTTTCCATTTCACCGTTCAACAGCCAAAAACATGTTGCATGGCTTTCTAATAAGCAAATGCATTCAGCTTTCTAGCTAGTCAAATATATACCAACATATAGGGAATGTTTTATTTTTAATTTTAAAAATCTGCCCTTTGTTTTTTAAAGATATGTGTGACTTCTGGGTCACATTCTTAGCCAGGCCATACACCAGTTCTGAACACTCTTTGTTGTGCCTCTCTGTAATATCACACAAGTACTGCTTGGAACCCCCACTTTCCAACAATAATCCAACTATTATGATTTATGCTCCCAGTATTTAAGGTTTAATATATCATATTGGCTTGATTCTAGGAAAAGTTATAATATTCTTGGTCAATTATTATTGGCATATTTACATATTCTAGATGTTCAGTGATGGTTTAGGTCAAAGGTTCCCAGACCTTTCTAAAAGTTCTCTCACAACTAAATGCTGACCTAAATGAAGGTACTCTTAATCAACCTAGGGAATGTGCAAGACTCCCAAGCTGGTAGGTCCATCTTCCCATTTCTGCACTCCCCCACACCAGCAAGTATTTATTTATAGTGTTTATAAACAGCTCTACACCTTTTTTTAAAAAAATACAGATTCTTGAGCTGTGAACAGTAATAAAAACAGTCAAAATGCAAAACAACATATTTAAAATCAAATTATAGCAATAAAACTGGCAAGTCTTTTACCCAAGAAAGCTTGTTTAAATAAAAATGTTTTTAGCAGATGGCAAAAACAGAAACATTGGGGGCTCCCTGACATTAGCTAGCAGGGAATTCCACAGAGGGGAGCCAGTACAGTAAACATTCTACTTTGAGTGGACTCTAAACAGTCTTCAAGCCCACCCAGAACTACCAAGAGCTTCTGATGACTTCAGTGACCAGGCACATTGAAAAGGAAGAAGGCATACTCACAGGTACTCTAGCCCCAAGTTCTTTAGGGTTAAAATAACAATAACAAAACCTTACACTTGCCCCCGGATCAGTTAGCTACTGAAATTCCCATGCCAAAAGTACTGTATGCTAAAAAATCAGCAGCCTCTGACAACAGCCAAGTTCTTCTTCATGATCTCTGTGCATCCCACAGATGTGTAGAGTCATATGCGTGAATGCACAGATGACCACTCGAAGAACAACAGTTACAGGCAGGCAACCTGCCTTTGGTGCATTCTGCAATAGGTGCTGCTTCCAGACTAGCCTTAATGGCAGACCCATTTAAAACCCATTGTAGTCAGCAGACCCAGTTAAAACCTGTTGCAGTAACTCAGTCTTGAGGTGGCCTGTACCAGCAGCAGGCAAATTGACCTGCTGAGTTCCTTGGAACTAGTCTGGCAGAGGCAGGTCCAGGGGTAACTGCAGTCTATGTAGCTTAGTTTATTAATAGCAGTTGGAGATGGGAATAGGAATAAAAGATACAATCAGCCATATACTCTATACCACACAGGTTCATTTTCACAATCTTTAAAGTCAGCCATATGGATATTGCATACTTTAAAAAGAAGAGTGTCTGCTACTTTGCCCAAAAAACAAAACAAAACAAACCCCCTCTTCAAACATATTTTGATTTCTGGGTCACTAGACGTCTAGTTCACAAGTGTATTTATTGTAACCTTTGAATTTTATCATTTTAGCAAATTTTGTTAATAATTTTGTTTTTTGTTTGCTGAAAGCAAATATTCCTCACAGAGAACAAGGAAACATGCATTGCATGAAATTTAAGAAGTCTCTGGCTATGCACATGTCACCACTACTTAACTAGAGGCTACAGTATATAGTAATGAGTGGGTGTAGAGAATACACAATGTTTCCCCTTTTGAGTCTTGTGGACATCAGATGGACATCCCAAGATTAGGCTATGGCATCCCCTCCATGAGTAAGTGTGCTTGGACCTCACTTTCCTTGCACTACTACAGCTATCAGAGATTTCCTTCCATCCACCAGATCTTTTAACTCCCATAACTTATAGGTGCTAAGACTATATGGGTCTTCTAGAAAACAAGCCTAGGACTTTTCATTATTGTGTGTGTATGTATTCTTCATATGTGGGACTGGGTTTACCATCAAGCAGAGTAGGGCAGTTTCTTCAGGCAGCAGATTCTCAGTGGAGCAACCCTAAAGGAGGCCTTGTGGCCATTTAAGTTCATAAAAGGGCAGAGAGTCATGTATTCCTTGTAGTTCACTCTGCTAGTGCAATCTCATCACCGGCTGCCTGATCCAGTCTGGTTTTGTAGGTGGAAGGGCTCTTTGCTTTGTTTCCTTGCTTTTTTAATGATGTGAGCCGCCCAGAGAGTCCATGGCTAATGGGGCACCATACCAATTGAATTGATGATGTCCCAAATGGCAAAATGTCTTGGGAGAGTCCTGTTCATGTGGCACTGATATGCACTTATTTCTGTCGTTAAAGTTTCAGTGAAGATGAAGGTTTGGTCACATTAACACGGAAGCATTCAAGCAGATAATCAGTGACTTGACTTCAGAAAATGTCCCCTGTGGAGACTAATTCTTAGCCATAAAGTGACCTTGCCTATGCAGTTGAAGGGGGTACAATAGTGTGACAGGCTGTCTCGCACAGGCAGATATGAAGCAAGTGAAAGTGTGCAAAAACTGTTTCCACAAAAACAGGTCCTGCCAGACAAACCTTGTGAAATTCTATGACAAGGTTTCGAGATGGCTAGATGGAGGGGATGCAGTGGATGTGGTATACCTGGATTTCAGCAAGGCCTTTGACAAAGTGCCCCATGATATCCTGGTGGAGAAACTGAGGAGTTTTGGGATACACCAAAGCACTGTCCGGTGGATTAGGGCATGGTTGATTGACCGAAAGCAGAAGGTAACCATTAGCGGGGAATCATCGGGATGGCGGCCAGTGACAAGCGGGGTCCCCCAGGGCTCTGTCCTGGGGCCGATCCTGTTTAATCTTTTCATTAACGACATGGAAGAACGGGTGAACAGTCTGCTGATCAAATTCGCAGACGACACTAAAACTGGAGCAGTGGCCACAACTGAGGAGCAGGTACTCCAGATCCAAAAGGATCTGGGCAGACTATGGAAGTGGGCAGGAGACAACAGGATGGTTCAATGTGGATAAGTGCAAGGTCTTGCACTTGGGGCATAGGAATAGCTGTCATAAGTACAGGTTAGGTGACAAGTGGCTGGAGAGCAGCACTTGTGAAAGGGACCTTGGGGTGCTGGTTGACTGCAGGCTAAACATGAGTCAGCAGTGTGATACGGTGGTCAAGAGGGCGAACGCCACCCTTGGTTGCATAGCCAGAAGTGTGGGTTCTAGATCGAGAGAGGTATTACTGCCACTCTACACGACTCTGGTGCACCCACAACTGGAGCATTGTGCTCAGTTTTGGGCCCCTCATTATGGAAAGGATATAGCCAGGTTAGAGTCAGTGCAGTGTAGGGCCACAAGGTTGGTGGCTGGTTTGCAGGGGATGGGGTATGAGGCGAGAC
>NW_025336045.1:2004292-2056253 GCF_004798865.1 Varanus komodoensis
CCATGGTCGATGGTATCGAAAGCTGCCGAGAGGTCCAGAAGAACCAAGTTTATCTTGTTTTATTTTATTATGATATTTCAACTGTACTGTTTTATCTAATGTTATTTTATTTGCATTTTTATTGAAATAACTGCCCAGAGTATGATGCTAATGGGCAGCTCTCAAACAAGTTCTAATTAATTGAGATCTTATGCAGCGTCTCTGGGATGTGGGGAGGGGGCAAGGTTAAAGTCTCCTCTCCATCCATGTGTCTGCCTGCATGTATGTGTGCACATACATGTGCAGCCCGCAGGCCCCCTTTCAACATTAGATTCAGCCCTCAGAGTTGTAAATGCTGTGCACCCTTGATTTAAATGAACCTTCACACAGTAACCGTAATGGATGTACCGCTCCTCAGAAATGGTTTAAGAAAAGCGCTCCAAATCTCTGCTTGTAAAATATTGCAATTATTTTCATTTTATCCAATCTCAACTACCATCTGCGCTCTGGAAATTGGTCTGGAAGTCCATATAAACTAAACAGACTCTTGAAGTGGTGATTGGGGTTTAGCTGCCAAGGAAATGCATCAGTAGATTATGGTGATGGGGAAGGAAGCTGGACAGGAGTAATCCCTCTTTGCTGTATTAGTGATATTGTGGTGGGTCTCATTAGAAAAACTTCCTCTGAGCCTAATTCCTTTCCCTTTAACTATCGGTTCATTGGGAGAGGTGAGATTGAAATGTTCTTCAACACTTTTTCTCTGCCAACAATTTCTTGCTGAATCTCACTTTCATAAGAGAAAACTGCTGATGAGTTCACTGTTTCCTGGGTTTACCTTAAATAAAAATTTGTAAGAAAAGAACAAGATGAATTATCGGAATACAAATTTAATACATATGACATAACCAAAGATGGTATTTCTACCTTGCCTATGAAATTCAAGATAATTTAAGTTTTACAAGCTACTTACATGAGCTATATCCAAGAGAAAGATTTGCAAATAGAATGCGGTAGCACTGGCGGCAATCTGATTTGGGATACCTCCAATGCCGTAGCACAATTTGCTGCATGTTGAGAGTTTCTCTGCATCTCTGGGCTGAAAGGTGAACAAAACCCAAAGAAAAAACTTTCTGGAAAAATGCTAAGGATCAAGTACAAAACCTGTGTTCTTTCCTGCACTATGCTATAAGATTCCAACAACACACAGACTTTTATTACGTCTGGTTAGGTTTTTCCACTCTTCCTTGCTCTTTGTGCTTTACCATAAATTTACTCCGAGGAAGAGATCTAGAGATCTTGAAAGCTTGCCCACAATTTTGTGTGTTTTCTTGGTCCCATTACCAGGTATTGACTGCAGTTTTGCCATTTTACTTATGGACTTACTTTAGCTTATTTTGTTTATTTCTGTTGCTACATAACATTACAGGGTGGATAAAAATAAATGAATCAGATAAAAATAAAAATTCAGATATTATTAATTTAAATTGGATTTTTTAAAAATAAAATGCTTTTTGAGGAAAAATCTATCTAAAGATCATTTTCTGTTTAAGATACATTATGGTCCAAAGGTTATTTATCATGAAATGAGGATCTGTTTTTAAGACTTTTGACAAAGTGCCACATGATATCTTGGTAGAAAAATTGTTGAACTTTGGGATAGATCAATGCACTGTCTGATGAATTGAGGCATGGTTGAAGGGCCACAAGCAGAGGTTGCCTATCAGTGGGGAGTCATCAGGATGGCAGCTGGTTAAAAGCATAGTCCCCCAGGATTCAGTTCTGGGACCAACTCTGTTCAGCCTTTTTATCAATGACCTGCAGGGGATAACCAGCCTGCTGACTAAAATCGCAGGTAATACTAAAGTGGGGACAGTGGCCACAACTGAGGAGCAGGTGATCCAGATCCAGAAGGATTTGGACAGGCTATGGAAGTGGGCAGAGGACAATAGGATGGCATTCAATGTGGATAAGTGCAAGGTCTTGGGACACAGGACCTTGTACTTGGGACACAGGAATAGGTGTCACAGACACAGGATGGGGGACAAGTGGCTGGAGAGCAGCACTTGTGAAAGGGATCTTGGGGTACTTGTCAACAGAAGGCTGATCATGAGTCAGCAGTGTGATGTGGCAGTTAAGAGAGCAAATGCCACCCTTGGATGTGTAGCCAGATCTAGGGACTTCCTCATATTGGGGATTACATGAGCGGAGCTGGCTGGAGCCAGAGATCAGACTAGAGACTCTAACTCAGTTTCTATGTATCTATGTTTCTATATCCATGCAATATTTCATTTTTTTTCATAAATGAATTCAATTAATCCATTCAGAATGTCATGTTCTTCCATAGGTTTCTGTAAGATTACTGGGCAATTTTTCTTTCTAGAAGAACTTATTGTAGATGCTTGGTTTTACAATTTGTCAGCAGAGATCACATGCCTCTTCTTCACAGCAAAAAAGTTATAAAAAATGTGGTGCCCCCCATCTGTGCAACGAGCTCTGCACTGAGACCCAGCTGGCACCAACCATCTCATCTATTCAGAATCAGGTTAAGATAGAATTTAAGATTTTTCAATATATGCACAGATATTCACAGGCTTGAGGGGATTACTTAACCCAGGTATTTTCACAGGGCTACTCTTCATCATATTATTTCTAGATGTTTTTAATTTTGCTTTAAAAGTTTAGTATTTTGGAAAGATGATGCTATTTTATTGGTTTTTTAATGAACTGTTGAAATTGCTCAGAGAGCTTCAGTTATTGGGCAGTATAGAAATGAAATAAATAAATAATAAAGCAAGGCAAAGCCAGTTTTGCCATCCTATTTTTAAAAGGAAAATAAGCATATCTTTCACATGTGTGCATGCACTGTACATGCATTAGTAATGTCTGAGCCTTCATCACGAGTCCCACGTCCAGTGGCTTTTCCCCCACGCCACGTGCTTTGGGCCTGCACTGCAAGTAGAAGCCTGGCTGGGTTCAGCTGACCTGCTCCCTGAGGCAGCCAGCCAAGCCACTGATGCTGCAAAAACAGGAGGATGACACAGGCTGCAAAAGAGAGCAGCAACTCTGTAGAAAACTCTGGAAATAAAATTGTACTACTCTTTTTCTTTCAAAGTCCATCAAACAGGAACAAAATTTGTCTCCCTGGACAAGTTATTATGAATAGTTAATAGGTCAGTTTTTTCACTGCAGATAAGTAGCAAAGCACAGAAACATTGCGATTGACAATTAAAATAATTTTAATGATTCAAGAACATACAGCTTCAGGTAGGGAACTAAAGGACTAGGCATTGTTTATTGCTGTAACCACAAAAGCTAAACCAACAACTTTCCATGTCATCCTTTTGTTACCAATTGCAGCACCCCAAGAGTAATTGGCCAGAGAAAGGCCCCAAAAGTAGTTGGCCAGAGGAAGGCCATATAGTAAAAACACCACAGTTATACTGTCCCAGAAGGGAGGGGGGAATAAGAACAAAATGAACTTTGTGTAACCCACAGCTAACAGGGTAGCCTGACCTCGAATACGGTAATCAAAGGGACAGTGGAAACTGGCTCTAGCCGCCATGAAAGTTGCAAATGTGCAGGGAGTAAGAACATGGCAAGCCTGTGTGAATCTTGACCTGATAAGAAAAGACATGGGAAATGTCTGGTCCTTGACAGAAGAAAGGACTCTTTCGCCAGCACGGGAGGGGGTGCATACATTGATGTATCGATGTATTAGATGTGTATTAGGTGACCTAATTGGTTACCTAGGGTATAAAACGGGGTGGGGTGCAACTTTTGAGACACTGCTTTGGGCTGAATGTCCCCTTTTGTCTCCCTTTATTCTATAGTGCACTAGAATAAAGCTGATTTTGGCTCAAAGTGTCGTCTCAGGCTCTGTTTGGCTCAGGTCTGGGGTCCACACGGGTTTGCCCCAGCTGTTGACTGGTTCAGTCCGGTAACAGTTTTGGCGCCCAACGTGGGGCAGCGAGCAGGCTAAAGGCGGATTTTGCCTCAAAATTCTTAAGCCTTTTCCCTCAAAGAATCCCTCACTTCAAATGAGATTAGGGAGATGTGTAAAATGTGGGAAACAGTGCAAAATTTTGTAGAAAAGCACCACCTGAATAAGGCTGTAGCAGTGTGAGTGATGAATCTGTTTAACGACAATGTAATGTCACATTTCCACGAAATCCTCAAAAGGAGGCAAAAGCAAGTGCCATTGGATAGATTCCTAGTTAAAGTTGCACGAAAAGAAAAAGATTCCATTGAGCCAATAGATAGCAGTAATTCCGTTAGTGATAGTGAAAGTCATCCTACACAATAACCCTCCTCTCTCTTGTCTCCCTCACACCAGCCACAAAGGTTTTCAAAGGTAAGTGCAGGTTAATTTGTTCTATTTTTCTTTATATTTTGTATTTTCTTTATTATTTTGTATTATATTACAGTATTGTAATCATTTTATATGAATATTTTTGGGTTATGGATCATCTGAGTTTCCATTATTTCTTATGGGGAAATTTGCTTTGATATACAAGTGCTTTGGATTACAAGCATGTTTCTGGATTGAATTATGCTCGCAAACCAAGGTTTTACTGTAAAACTCACAACAAGATACGAGTGAAGATGCATTCTTGCTTCACTCACCTATTCTCACTCCCCTTCACTCCCCTATTAGGACTTATTTATGAATTAACACGTATATTGCATTGTTGATTAATGAACTTAACAAGGATATTCTACATTCAAGTTGATATTATACAAAGCCTTTATCAGCTGGAGCTATGTAAATTCGTATCTGCCAGTTTAACTTCATACATTACTTATTAACAATGCAGGCATTCTACTCTGAAAGTATGGTATTGGCACTTGCCTCTGTTTTCTGTCTGTATCATTCAAAATCACAGTGCATGCCTAGTTTTGTGAACATGATAAAAAGCAACACAATTCCCACAAATTCTATGAGATGTAGGAATTGCATTATTCTATTTTTTCATTTAAAAATAGTAACTGAAATATCAAAGACATTTCTAATACTATATGAATCTTTGGCAGGAATAATTCCTTCACTGGAAGTGTTGCAAGGAAACGATATGCACTCATGTATGCTGATAGCACCCTGCTTGACCAGAGCAAACTATTGAGAACACAACTTTTCCTGAGGCCAACCTCAATTCAGCATTTCATATTGTTCCTTTAGACTATTATTTTCAATCAACTCCAAATTTCAAACAATTCTAGGCACCCCAAAGGTCAGCTTTACCATTGGGCTAAGTGCGTTAGGCAGGTTCAACCACAAGATTTTAGGCAATATGAAAGGGTAGCAAATTGTGATGTATTAAACTATTTTATTTCATTTTTATTGGTGAGGTGATTTTCCATCTCAAGCTCTGAAATGTCTTGGATTAGCCCTGGGCATGCCTGAATAATGCCCCACCTAATACATTAATAAAATGTATATTACAGGGGTAAGAAACCTTTTTGAACAGTGGGCACATACAGCAATTCACAGAACTGTCTTCTGCCCCCTCCCATAAAATGGCTGCCAGGGTGTGTGTAGCAAAGGATAACTAACTTGGACATCAGATTAAGTAAAGGCAGATGTAGGGTCTGACCTTTGACACAGTTAACAATTTCTTTGAATGGACATCACCAACATAATGTACAGCTATTCCAGCTGATAGTATGAAAATACGTTAATTATAAAGCAGCATGTTAGTGCTAGAAAACCTTAGTTGGTACCAAGAATGATCCCCAGGGACATGGTAATATATATCTCTGGTACACAGGCTGCTCTGGAAATTGTAGGCTACTCAGTTGGGTAGCCTATGACAAGCACAATACATCTTGATTCAGAGAATTGTGCTTGCTGTCAATGTATCACCAGGTTAGGTTCAAGGTGATGTTATTGACATACAAAGCTGTTAACCAAATGATCCATGTCCTGCTGTGCATATGCCCAAAATACACAACAGGGGAATGTTTTCTTTTAAAGGATTTATTCCTGAAAATAGCTGGCTACCAACAAATCGTTCCAGATAATGCACCTGAGCAGTCCTCAGTTGGCCCTTTTAAACATTGCTCATTAGAGGGTTACACGTAACACAGATTTTTCCCACTTGCATACCAAAAAAGATCCTCCAAAGAGGGGGACGATGGGGTGATATTACATAGAAGAGGAGGAAGGCTGGATGGGGTGAACTGCCCTTTGTCTGAGCTGTTATCTGTCAAGTGCCAACTAGCTTTTTCTGGAATGGTGCCTGGCCAGTGTCAGCTACATTTCAAGGAGGCACACATGCTGATTTCTAGAAAAGAGGTTTTTTCTCAGGGCTGGTTATGCATCACTTATTGCATTATGTAACCAATTAAAGTTCTACCTATTGATTTGTGGATCAAGGCCCTGAACAATTTGGGACCAGGCAACCTAAGGGAGCACCATCTCCCATATCAACCTACCCATTCACTGAGATCTATAGATCAGAGCCTCTTGGTTGTTCCCTCACCTGCACAAGTACCTCTGACAGTAACCAGAGGGAAGGCCATTTTTCCTGTGATATTCCAGCTCTGAAATTCCTTCCTAAAGTGCAGCCTATGGGTATGAATACACAGGCATTTGCTGATTGTAATACCTTTCTTGGAAGATTTTCTTTAGTACTCTTAAAAATTCTGCTTTGTTTTTAATGCATTTTGTACACCACCCTATGATTTGATAACAAAGGGTGGTATATGAATTATGAAATATAAGGTAGGGTATTATTAAAGCATGGGATTCTAAAGCCTTGGTTAAACCATATGATTGGGGCTCAAACTCTTCTACCATACTAATCTCAATATTACCTACTATATTCCCATTTTGTATAAACTATAACTAGTTATCTGCCCCCTACGAATTGTGTTAACTTATAGTGTTGACAGATAATTAAGCAATTCCATGCTTTTGCAGGAATTTTTTGGTAAAACCTAATGCATGTATGTGTAAAGTTTAAAACTGAGTATTGACAAAATGCTTAGAATAATATAAAATGAGAGATGTTCAGTTATGGGACTGAATTTCGAATGTTCCCAGCCATAAATATATTTTTTAAAAATACATTATCAGAAAGAACAGGATCAAAACAGCAGTGGTTTGGAAGGAAAGGGAAGGAACCACAGAACATGGGGCTCTAAGATAAAATTTCATGCTCACATTAACATAAAAATAAACTAACACTAGTACAAAAATATTTTAACAGCTGTCCTATAAACTGTGCAAAGTTAGTAATAAGTTCCTCAAGAGAAAAAGTTTTGCTACAATTTGATGAGATCTAGGTATAGATCTTGATATAGACTCTCTCTGTTAAACCTGAATGCAATTTTTAGAACAACTTGGTCTAGATAAAATATAGTTCTAATCCATTCATACTAAGTTGTCAAATCCACTTAAATAGTTACTAGGACTGGAGCAGTGGAACTTGCTGCCTAACCCAGGCTGTATATTAAAAAGCAGGAGGTGTGCTGCATGCATCTAATTTTCTGGTAACCATATTTTCCCCAGAGTTCTTGGTGCTCTGTATATGCTTTCCCCACAAATCGTTGTATAATGTGTTTTTGTACAAAACACTTCTTTAGACAATATGTTCTGTTTGCACATTAACTGGATTCATCCTATTCTTTTCTTTTTTTTAAATCCCTTTTTCCAGTGTTAAAGGGCACCTACCTTTCCCTTGGAAGCCTGGGCTGCTATTTCACCTGTTGGCAATGTTCTTGATTTATACAATCCTTGCTTCAAGTTATGGACTTATTTACTGGGTTTTTTTGTACTGTGTTTTTCTTAAACTAATCACATCTGGCTGTTCACATTTGAATGCGTTGCAATTCCACATTCAGTTGTTTGCTCCCTCAGTTCTTCAGCCTTCTTGTGAATTTTATCCATTCTTTCTAGTAACTTTGCTTCGTTTTGTGAATCCTTTCACCAAAAAGAGAGCCATCACATGATAGCAGTTTTTAACAATTCACATTCATTCAGGGTTTTCTTAATTTATATAAAGGCTTTTATAGATAATTTGATTAGCAACAGCTCTCAGAACAGTGAAAAGTTAGCATTGGAAATTGTGACAGAACTCCTTGGTAAGGAAACATGAGTTGGTTTCATGTATTTCACTTCAAATACAACTTCATGTATTCCATTCCAAATTCACTTATTTCAGTTCCCTTTGCATGCCTTGCTGAAATGGCCATAACTTTAAACTACCTTTCTCTTCCCAACCTTTTATTTATCTATTCCATTAATCTGCCCCTAATTCATACTGGCTTCTAGCAATTACTGCATTGTCTTCAAGGTGTGTGCAGACTGTTATTTAAAAAGAGTCTTCAGAACCTCACTTACTTACTGAATAACACATTGAAAACCCCCAGTCTCTTCCACCATCTTTATCTCATGTACACTTCTTTATCTGTCCTCTTTTATCTTCCTCTCCCAAATTTGTTGGGTCTATTGGGTTTCATAGCAGGGGGTGAAAAAGATGGTCCAACAAGATGGGTACTGCTGTAGGCTTGGATATTAAAACTGGATTTTTGAAAGCTCTAAATTTAAAGGAATTATTTTACATATTATATTTTAAAACAGCCCTAGAATAGTCGAGTTGGAAGGGGCCATGAAGGCCATCGAGGCCAACCCCAGCTGTTGCAGGACACCAGTTTATACTATCCAATTCGGATGGCTGTCCAGTCTATTTCTGAATGTCTCTAGTCTGGGAGAGCCCACGACCTCTCTAGGCAACTGGTTCCACTGTCATATTGCTCTGACAGTGAGGAAGCTTTTGCTGATATCTATCCTGAACCTGGGTTGTTGTAACTTGATTTAATTATTCCATGTCCTACCTTTTGGTATTAGTGAGAAGAAATCTTGACCTTCCTCTTTGTGACAGCCTCTGAGGTACTTATAGTGGGATATCATGTCCACTCTCAGTCTTCTCTTCTCAAGGCTGAACATGCACTGTTCTCAGATCAGTCTCTCTTCATAGGCCAATGTTTCCAAACCCTGGATCATTTTGTTGCCCTCCTCTGGACCCTTTCTAATTTCCTACATCCATATATGCCCAGCCGCCCCTTGAGATCTGCGGGAGAGGCCCTTCTCTGGGAACCCTCTGTGAAAGAAATTAGGAGGGTAGGTACTCGGAGGAAGGCTTTCTCTGCGGTGGCACCCAATCTATGGAATGCGCTCCCCAGAAAGGTCCGCCTGGCACTGTCGTTATTTGTTTTTCGGCGCCAGGAGAAGGCCTTTTTATTTAAGCGTCATTTTAATTGTTAACAATATCTGCTTATTTATCTGGCCAGGGCGACTTCTTTTATATTATTTATTATTGTTAATTTTATATTATTTTTGTATTTTATTGTGTTGTGAGCCGCCCCGAGGCTTCGGCAAGGGGCGGCATAGAAATGTTTTAATAAATAAATAAATAAATTTATTGCACCTTTCTTAAATCTTGGTGCCCATAACTGGACACAGTACACAGGTGAGGTCTGACCAGTGAGGAGTATATGGGAACTACTACTTCTTGTGATTTGTAAATCATACTTCTATTAATGCATCCCAAAATAGCATTTGCCCTTTTTGCAGCTGCATCATATTGTTGGCTCATATTTAGTCTGTTGTCCACAATAACTCCAAGATCTTTTTCTTTTTCAGTTCTGTTGAGCCATGCATTCCCTATCTTCTATTGATGTATTTGGTTTCTCTTTCCTAGGTGAAGGACTTGGCACTTGTCCTTATAAAATCTCATTCTGTTGCTTTCAGCCCAGTGTTCAAATTTATCAAGAGCACCCTGGATCTTTATTCTGTCTTTTAGGGTGTTTGCTATTCCACCCACTATTGTATTGTCTGCAAATCTGATTATCTTTCCTTGTATTTTCTCATCTAAATAATTAATAAAGATGTTGAAGAGCAATAGACCCAAGGACTGAACCTGTGACACCCTACCAGTTACCTAATAGGTGAGAAGGTGCCATTGATGAGCACTCTGTGTCTGATTTAGCAGCCAGTTTTGAATGCACCTAATAGTTTTTCTATCTAGTTCACTTTTTGCTGGTTTGCATATCAGGATGTCCTGGAGCACTATGTCAAACAGCAGTATACATTATCTGGAGACACACTAGAAGGTTTACATGTTCCAAAAACATGTTTGTTCTCTTACTCCTCAAATTATGCTGTACGTTCAGAAAATGTTAAATGCAGCCTATTGGCATCATTTGACTCTTTTTAGAAAGCACTCCTTATGTTGACGAAGTGGCAAACAGGCCGTTTCCATTACATGTTTTATGAGTAGGGCTCTTCCTAGCTATTCTGTGTACCTAATCAGAAGGGCAGTTCCTTTGATTATTTAAAGTAAGCAACTGTTATCTTTGCTATGACACACACACAGCTGATTTTTGTACACAAAATGTGGGGAAGCCCAAGCAAGGGGAGCAAACATAACCTTTAAGGTAAAGCTCAGTTTAGTCACTCTAAAGAGCATCATCATCATCATGTCTATGATGACAAGAACCTATGAAATCTCTTATTCTAGTGTACTTCAGCGAGCCTTTTAGGCTATCTAGTTGGATCCCTGCTTGATGCAGAAACCTAGCTGAAGAATGCCCTGCTTCTGCTTGAAGACTTGCAGAACCCACTCCCCCTTGGTAATTGCTTTTTTTTTTATCAAACTACCCTTACCATTGAGGAGTTTCTCCTAATGTCCAGCCAAAATCCACCTTACCATAGATGAAATTCCATATATCTAGTCCTGCCATTTCAGACAACTAACATAGATGAAATTCCATATATCTAGTACTGCCGTTTCAGACAACTAAGCGAAACCTTAGTTCGCTTCTTTTTAAGAGCCCTTTGGGCGTTTGAAGAGCACTACCATGCCCTCGTTGTAGCTTTTCCTCTCTGGGCTCAGCGTGCCCAATTCCTTCAACCTTTCCCCATCCTTTCCATAACGCTGACTATCTTGCTTCTACCTCTCCCGAAACTGTTCCAATGCGTCTACTACTTATCCTCCTTTTTAGTAAGGCAACGCCCACTTTGTCCGTTCGGGGACTAAGGACGCCCTGTCTAGAGACAGGGAATTTGGGGTCAGGATCAGACAAGGGGTGAAAGCAGGACTCACAGCTTCTGCCGGCCCCTTCACGGCATGCAAGGAGTCAGTGTGTTCCAGCTTCGGGTTTAAACGCTGCCTGTTCTGCCGCCTCGATTCTCCTTCTGGACCTCTGTCCATCGCGGGCAGCTTTCTAGATAAACGCCCCCCCACCCCCCGCTGCTGGTCTTCCCAGAGGCGGGGTTGATTTGATGAGTCGCTTTTCCGAGCCTTAACGAAGCTCTGTGCAGAGAAAGCGGAACATTTTCCCGACGAGGAGTCGCTTTCTCCTCTCTTTGGCCGTGGCCGAATCGGAGTTGTGCTCCGGCTGCATCAGGAATAGTTCTTCTCTCTGTGCGTCTAACGGTGCAATCGGAGGCATGTCTACTCGGAAGCAAGCCCGATTGAGTACGGGGTCTACTCGTAGAGAGGCGCAAACACTCGTACAGCCTTCTTATGCGCTGCACATTCACTGACCCCCCGCCCCCGCTCGCACAGGATCGGAGGCACGAGACAACCTACATTCTTCAAAGTCTCCCGATCCTAGCCTTATACGAAATAAAGCCTGTAATCCTAAAGCCGTTTGCTGGAGAAGAAGCCTCGTTAAAAAATGAGTTTTTTGTGACTAGGGGAGTGTAAATAGCTTGCAGAACTACATGGGATTAAACCCCATTGAACGTAAAGGGCGAACATTGCGAATGAAGACCCACAGAATTCTTGCAATTATTTGAATGGAGTTTAAAATTCCTGGAAACTGCTCTTAGAACTGAAGCAACGAATAGGTTTGTGGTGTTTCGATCCCAGCAGAGCTGCAGCTCCGTGGACAACGTATCTCCTGCTTCTACACGTTTCCTTTGCCAATTTGAATTGTAGCTGCAACAAGGCAAGAATATTTGCAGTTTACTACTGTATAAATACAAACCCAGCAGAGACAGTTACCGAACTATCGCATACTTGCTGGCAAATTCCACTGCGTTCAATAGGCTTACTACCAAGTATGCATGCTAGGCCGCAGATGTGACCCGAGTACTATGGATTGATGGGTGCTTTATCGTTTCTCACCAGCTTCTCTTCCGCCAGCCGCCCAGCACGTACACTTTTCTGGACCGTACAGGTAACAGTGTAGCAGGTTAAGTGAAAAACAAACGCACGTTTCAGGTATTAAAACAGTTGAAATACAAGACAAGGGTGAAGGGACGGGGGAAAAAAACACTAGAAGAAAATTCAGGCTTCAAACATTGCTTTTAATGATTTCTTTCCTCAAACTTCAAGTTAAATAAATACAAATAGTTCAATAAATATCCCCCATTTTCACATTGTGCCTCCTTTTTCCAATTCAGTGTTAACACTGAAAAATGTTCTAAAACAAAACCGTGGGTTTAAAGGCATGAACAATTCTCTTTAGCTGTAGCTAGTCCAAACATGATTCAAATACTATTACTTCTAATAAATCCCATTGTAGTCTTTAAATATCTGAATGTCATTGGTTGTCTAAGGTGGCAACCATATATGCATTTACCTCCTACTTGAACTAAGTGGGGCCTGCTTTTTGGTAGACAGGTTTAGGATTGCACTGCACATCATGTTCTTGACTGCAAACCTACACAATTTAAACATCGGTTTTGTTCATACATCTTCTAGTTATTCCAACATTGGTTGGAAGTGGATCTGCAAAGTCTAGTTTACCCTAATTATGTACAGGCAGCACAAGCAATGATACCAATATAAAAGCTAACCCATTTCCTCTCAAGGTAAAATATGGTGATTGTTGTGTACCTGCCAATATTGTTTTGATCTCAGTAAGTTAAAACCTTGATGATTCCTGACACTTAACATGATGGTTATTAAGCTGTTTGATAATGTCAAGCTGCTTTTTAACCACTTTTAAGAAATGCACAAATGTATTCCCAGAGAGGTCCGCCTGGCGCCGTCGTTATTTGTTTTTCGGCGCCAGGCGAAGACCTTTTTATTTAAGCAGCATTTTAAATGTTAATATTATTGAATTTTATTCGGCCAGGAGGGCTTATTTTATTTTACTGTATATATTTTAATTGTTACTGTTTTAATGTATTTTGTATTTGATGTTGTAAGCCGCCCCGAGGCCTTGGCAAGGGGCGGCATAGAAATGTTTTAATAAATAAATAAATAAATATTCTGTATTTTAATCTAAGCTGAATATTTAAATTCCAGAAAGGACACCATTGATTTTTTTTTATAACTAAGCCACTTTGCTTTTGCTGCATGATATTAAGGCACTAAATTCAAAGAAGTATTACACTGGCACCTTATGGAACAGACACTGAATGTGTGGAAGCTGAATACGTACATGAAGCTGATACTATTACTAGATTGGGTGCATAGGTACCTGACAAATTAGGTAATAGACTTGTACATAAAATGGTATCAATTTGATATCAAAACTCGACTTTTTAAACAATCTCATTCTTTTCATACATTAGAAAAAGAATGTGTACATTCTTCTCATACACAATCCTTCATGTGAAAAACTTGCAAAGTTAGCAGGCACTTTTTTTCTATATATCTGCAGCAAACAAAGCCCAAAAATCAGTTATTTTGACAACTCTGCATGGTATTGTTTTGAGCCAAAGAACAGGGAACCAGCAAAACTTCGTAAGTGCTGACATAGATTTTAATTTTATGTGCTGCTCTATTCTGTGTTAATAAGAAAACTGGCAAATATTACAGAACATAGGATGGGTGAATGTACACACAATGCGTGCTCAACAGTCAACATGTATGGATAGAATATTGCTGCTTATTGACATCCTATGTATTTCATTGTGCTGTAGAAAAAGAAGTGAATGCCCGTGCAAGGTTTAATTCACTCAAGACAAAATGTGCTATAGTAAAGTAGGAAAGTGCATAAATCTGGTGTGGTATTTTGTCAGGTATAACAAGTGCACACAAACCTTTCACTTTGAAAATATACAGGGAGGGTTACACTCATGGAAACATGATTTCCACAAATGAGAAATGAAAAACCAATTATTTCTTCCATTTATCCTGTAACAGAAGTGTAGACAAATCCAAATAAAATTACTTTCTATAAAAGGACATGATTGTGAACATCACATCATGTAAATTTGTTTTATCTCGGATGTGTTGATTTAAAAAAAAAAAACAAGAATTGCTGTGGACATGTGTGTTTAAATAAGTAACCCAAGCTCTTCAAGAGTTTAAATATGGAAGCAATATAAATCTGTACTCATGGTTTTCACAGCATTCCAGGTACTTAGTCTAAAATGTACTGTTCTGTGCACAAACCCTGTGCTGTGATTTTCAGATAAAGCGCTCCTCTATATTGTCCTATTACAGGAAGGGGAACAGTCAGCAGCTAAGAACAGATTTTGAATTGCTATCACCCCAGGAAGCTGAAATGACCACCCTTGAAGAGTCACAGAATATGCATCCCCGATGGTGTTAAGGAAAGCCTTTGCAAATCAGCAGGGCCCTTTTTCCAGCTAACATGGCCATTAGACATAGTTTTTTTATTGAAGGATAAGGAATTTGCCAACAGCTTTGATTATAGCAAGTGGCTAGTGATTGTGCTTTGGCATTTTGTGTTTAAATATTGTTAGGCGGATTGTCCTGGATTTTACAAACAATGCATACAACCAGTGCTTTTTTTGTCATAGAACGCACTGGAACAGAGTTCCGGCACCTTTTTTCGACAGATTGTCCAAGTTTTAAAAGTAACTTTTGAAAATTTGATGTTTTGTCCACGTGGATTTGAATTGCCCTGTCGAGCGTAGCAGCAAAATCATTAAAATGGTGCGTGCGTGCTGCTTGTGTGTCGAATCCAATACATGCGTACTTCGTCTGCGCTGATTGTGATTGGCCATGTGGTTGCGCACTGAGTGCTTACTGTGGGCAGCGACCGTTATGTTTCATTACACAACTGACGTGTGTGGGTGTGTGTACAGTGATTGACTACGTGCAAAAGGTAAATAATTTCATGAGTTCTGGCACCTTTTTTCTTACAAAAAAAGCACTGCATACAACTATCTCAAATACATAATACAGTGGCTCTGGAAAAAAATATGAAAGGCATAGTTTGAGCAGAGGCATGGTTAAACTGCAGACTGTCCTTGTGAACACACCCTAACATTTGGAGCGGTGGTTTTTAATGACAATGTTAGTGACACAGTAGAAACATTAATGTATTTGGTTAATTATAATCTAAATTGGAGAAAGTAGTATCATTTTGAGTTTGAAAATATGCCTAAATAGAATATTTGCATCTGACAGTTCTAGGAACACCTAAACAGCAATCCTGAAGCCCCTAACTAACCCCTGAGGGACCATAGCGCTGTTCGGAGTCATCCGCCTGACACTAGCAAGGGGCTCATGAGAGATCCCCCCACCCCCCCAAGCTGGTATGAAAAGAAAAATGCCAGCTAGCAGCCCCGGTCAGCAACTCAACTTTGGAGAGGGAGAAAAGGGGTTTTCAGTGGAGAGGACTGGAGAGCCCAGGATAGGTGCTATCCTGAGCTGCTGCTAGCCTCCATCTCTCTAAAACACATTTGCTAGATGTGCAAAAAAAACCCTGTGGAAAACAAAGCAGGGTTGGAGAATGAAGGCAAAGATTGCCTTCACTGCTCTTCCCATCCTGTATAAGCCTGCTTGTAAGAGTCCAAGATTGGGGCTCATAAAATTGAAGTGCAGTTGATAGTACTGTGCTCTTGCTTAGCAATTTGAATTTTAAACTGTGTTACTTATTTCAAAAGAAGCCAATCCCAAACATGTTCAAAGAGAACAACAGGTATTTCATTAAGAAGCCAAGAATATTACATAATGTGTATGGAAGCAACACATAAGATCGATGCATCTGCTACTGAGACATAAAACCATCTTACCAGAGTTAGCTCTATTACAGACACTGGGACTGGCTTATGGTAGCACTGTGAGCTTGGCCAACCTCTATCTTTTATAAAATAAAAAAATAAAATCTTGGCTGATTGTGGCATAGCACCCTTCATCAACACAGTAAGCAGTCTTCACATAGGCCGTGGGTCCTCAAACTAAGGCCCGTGGGCTGGATCCAGCCTGCCATGCCCATTTAGAAAAAGTTTGAGGACCCCTGACATAGGCCCTTCAGCAAAAGGAAAATGTGGACTTTGCCATACAATCCCATTCTCAGGGATGCTAATATGAAGCAGGCTTGACTATTGTAGCAGCTCCTTTTCTTGGTCACCAGGCAGAGGCAATTTGCAGAAGACTTGGTCTTTGACCAAGCATAGGATCTAGAGAAACTAACCAACCCTCAGACATTGCCCACTGCCAACGGTCATCAACACTGCAGTTTTTCAGTCCTACACTAAATCAGCAAAACTTTTAACATGTCAGAAAAAGGAAGAGAAGAAAAGAGGAGAAGAAGGCCTACCAGCAGGACTGCATCTACCCAGGGAACAAAAAAACCATTCTGTACCCAACAATCCTGGCAAAAACATCGTATCCCTAAAAACATTTTGGCAGACTGTCACACCAAGAATGGAAATTCACAATTAACACCAAGTTTCCCATGCTCCGCTGATAGTTGTGTGAGGCAGTTTTTGCTACAGAGATACAGCTAAGCCATGTATCCTCTTGGTGGTATTCTAACCTGTTTTTGACTAATGTTCAGGTAACTAGAAGATGGGGACTAGTGCAACAGTTCCTTACGCAGTTCCTTTCCTGAAGCAGGGACAGGGCTGAAGGAAAGGGAACCCTATTTTTGACATGAACATAAAATTAAAATTGCGCTTAACTCTCTCCTCACACCTAGCCCTATCTAAAATAGGAAAGAAAGGAAGAGGCCTGCTTTGCATATAAGGCTAACCTAAGTTTGTTGCCCAACTCAGCATTTTTCTGGCAGACAAACAACATTTGGCTTTCTCAATCCCTGGATTATTTGTTTCCTACCTCTTAGGCCTGTTCCCTCCATGTATCCCCAATGCCTGTAGTACTGATACGTAGAGCCGGATTTTTTATACTATTCTTGTTGGTCAGTTCTGAAGTCTGATGAAACAACCTATGAACAATCCAGATCCTGGATCTGCACATAATGACAAGCCATGGTTTAAACAACCTACAGTTCACAACTCGACAACCCATGGTTTCTTTTTATCAATTTTTGGTGAATTGTTAGCTTGGCTGCATTCAGACATCACAAAAACTCCGAATGCAACAACCCATTCCATGGGTTAGCATTGTGTGTGCAACAGACCAGGCAGAATTGGGGACAGGGACAATCCATCAAAAGCCTATTATCTACTAACTATAACAGTGGCCAGTTCACATGTCATAGTCATAAATCATGGTTAATTCACCATTTGTGGGAAATGCACAAAGCGTGCAAGCCTGTTTCTGTTTTGGGTAATTAACTTATGAATGTCCCATTCACAGACATTAGCATGAGATTTGAATCCTGACACTCTGGTTTCTTTATGGATTAAACAATGCAAAATTAGCCCAACAACAAATCAAAGGCTTACATACTGATAGCAGCTTTGCCCTAAGTTTGTACTGGGCACTGAGGGAATAAAGCATTTTAGGACAATAGTAGAAAGAAAGAATGAAATCAAATAGTAGTACTTTCCAAAGTAAAGTGCAATCTTTTTCTTAAGGTGCAAACCAAGTCTAAGATTTTCATTAGAAGGTCCCTTTGCTAGCCTAGCACAGCTACTGAGCTGACAGAACACACAATTTAAGATAGCTGGCCTGATGAAACACTGCCTATTACATTCTGTACATTTGAAAAATAATTGGAGAACACATTGAAGTAGACTTGTACAGCACAGTCTATATACTTTTTTCAGAGCAGTGCTGTAGATGTTACTAACATACCAAAAATATTGCTATTAATCTCTTTTTGGTTTTGACTAAGCAACCTCAACTAACAGTTCCCCATTCGGCAAAATGAATCATACTTAACTGGGCAAATATTTAGTGGGTATTGCCTCTCACATCACTAAGAGTCCCTTGCAGAAATTGTATCATGATGTATCTTAGGTGATCTTGATGAAGGATGCTAGGTCAAATTCCTGAAAGGCTCAGTGTCTTTTTTAAGTCTCTGAACAACAACAGCATTTTTTAAGTTAGCTTGCTCTAGTGTGAGAGATTCATTCAGCAACTCCCGAAAAGGAAGTGATGTGGTCAGCATGAAGGGACTTCTTCCTTGCTGTCTGTCATAATTCGTTATGAAGTCTCTGACGTGGCTTATTCTGAGAAGAAAAATAATATGGAAAATAATAAATTTGGTTTCTTACATCAATAGCTACAATGCAAACGCCTTAAGTTTTCAAGCAATTTAGTTTGCCACTTTGGAAGTGGTTTGTCTGAATTTCAGCTTCCTTCATAGCATGATAAATTTGCAAAAGCACACTTGGCAATGTGAGAATAAGGAATTGCTAGCAGGGATCAAGTGAAGGCCAAATCAGTTGCTGTATTGATTGTGTATAATTCACAAACAGAATATCAAAAACAGCAAAGATTTCCACCAATGCATTTTTGCTAGGGAGCTGCCAATGTTCAAACTTTTTAAGAATTTAAGCCACTTGGGCAACCACAGAAAACAAACAGGATCCTCATTCCTCCTGTCTACTCCCATGGGTCTCTGCTTCACTTAAAGGGAAATTCATGCATATTTAGCACCAAGATGAGGAGTGCTAAATATGATTTTTCACCATTCTTGCCGGGAGACTCTGTAGCCCTTTTCCAACAAGTCATGTGCAAGCCATCATACTAGATTTGCACAGCACAAGCTACCTTGAGCAACCAAACAAGCTATGGGGTCTCAGCTTGGCTTGTGGGTGATTAACGAATCACACTAAGTAAACTGCGCTGGGTTTGAACATCATACCTATATATTTTTTGTTGTTAGAAAAATCAATCAATTTTGGAAAACAAATCTGAAACTCAATTTTGGAAAACAAATCTGAAACAGTGTATCTGCAGCCTCATTCAGCACCTTGTTGATTTGTGTCAATGAGGCAAAAAAAAAAAAAAAAAAGAGGTGTGGTATGTTTTCCTAATTGGTTACAATGTGAGTAAACATTCTTTTCCATGATGGCACCACTGAAGAACCTTGCCCAGGGACAACACTTCAAGGGATGGGAGGAGCTCTGGATCTGGTAAAGGCCTCCTCCTGCCTTTTGCCAGAGGAAACTTCATGCCCACAGTTTTCTGCCTGAGAGTTGTGAGAGCCTTCTGAAGAATCCTTACTACATGCTCCTCCATATAGCCAGCCTGTTCCTGCTTAGTTCACCCCATCAGGAAGAGCAACTAACATAACCAAAATCTAACCAAAATGCAAAATAATGATGATGGTGGTGGTGGTGGTGATGGTGTTGTGTTTGAATCATGACTCCTGGCTTGTTGTGCCAAAGCCAGGAACTGGAAACCAGCTACAAATCTGGCATCAGGGTTTTGTTTGCTAGGGAACAACACATGAGGAGTCCTGGTTTGGAAGGATGCTAGGCTTCTTTCTGCTCCTTGGGATAGTCCCTGGCTAGTTTAGTCACATGTGCTGGCAGTAGGAACTAAGCAATGAAAGCTGGCACATTGTGAATACATCAGGATTCTTGATAAATTTGGCTTATCAGTATCTGCGTGGAAGACTTACCTTGCCTTTTTTAATGTTCCAGAATCTGAATATTAGACTTTTGTCACTAATATGAGTTCTTTAATTTGAGTGAGGGGACTTGAGACACAGTCATACATTTCAATAGTTGTACATTTACAAAAGATTTACAAATTGGCTCATTTGATCTTTGCATTTGTTCACTGATCTAATCTGCTTAGCACAATGAAGTTAAAATGTTCTTCTTAAAGCCTCTGCAGATATTTTAAGAGTCTTGCAATTATGTATATTTATTCAGAAATAAGTCAGTTTTATATCAACAGAACTGGAATTCATACTGGAGTAAGTAGAGAACAGGGAGGAAATAATAAAAAGGAGGCAGAGGAATATTCTGTGCATGGTGAAGAAGAGGATTTGACCCATTAAGAACCATTTCTCCTTCAAGAGGCATCTGCCTTCTAGCTCTAAGGAAGGCCTTCTAGTAACATCACCCTCTGTTCTCTTCCTGAAATACCTGTTAAAACAGAGGGTGTAATGGTAATCTGAATAAAGCAATAACGAGTTATCCATGACTTCCAGAATACTAAGAAAGCAGCAAAGTGTGTAAACCTGTTCAGAGCCAATCACTGACACCCCACAATTTTACCTGGACTAAACTGACACAAATCCAAAGACTTCTGATTTAATCAGCTGGTCCAAAACAAGAATTAGATACAGATTCAAATTTAGAAACTATCACATTTGGGACATAGACAAATGGTGGAATCAAGACAAATGGAGAATTTGCCTGACTATATGTTGTTAACTTAGTTTAATATGGTTTGTTCCAAAACTGTTAACCACAGCTTTGCAGTCTGTATGTAACTGTAAACGTGTGCTTATTCAAGACTGGTTTGTTTGTGGACTTGCTCAAACAGGAAGAGGGAAGGGGCTGTGTTTGTTGGCGGGGGTGGGGGGTGGGGAGCCTGCTCACTAAGCTGAGATCATCCAAACAAGGTCTAAGAGTCTGGTCCTGGTAGTTTTATTTTGGTTTCATACACAAAAGTTAGATGTGATATTATAGTTTGGAATCCATGCTGGATAAAACCCTGAAATTCAAAACCTAGGATACCAACTCATCCAAAATTGTAACAATATTGGTTTTCTTTCATACATTAAACAATTACGCCGTGTGCCATTTTATTACTGGTTGTCAATTTCATGCTTCTAAAAATACTTATTTCAGTTTTAGCCAAGGTTAAAATTGATGAGAAGCTAAGATTTTTCTCAGTCCAATAATCTAAAGAAACTCAGATTTACAAAGAAATAGGTTACAGAGAATTAGGTTACAATCCATACTAACCTGGGAAAACACTCCATTGAACTTAATGGAGGTTACTTCTGATTAAAATATACAGGATTGCTCTGCAAATATAATGGTGTGTAATATTATGTGTTCTTACCTATGAGAAATATTAAATTTTTGTACTATCCTTGTTCCATCAGCAAACCAGATCTGGACTCTAGTTATGGGTTCAGAATTATTTAACACCACTGTTGGTTTTCTCTTTTCAGTTTCTTCAACATCTCTTTCTACTTTAGAAATTATTCTTGGCGTGGCACTGTAAAGAGAGTTGGAATCAAACAATATTATAATACATCTTCACATTATAGCATAAGACAAACTAGATCTTTTCTTTTTGATGAATGTTCATACAGCCATCTTGCTCTAAATACTGTTAATAGTTTATACATAGTGTTTGCACAACATGCTGGTAGAATGCTTACATTAAAAATAATTAGGAGGACTCAAGTCCTCCTGCAAAATGGCAGGAGGGAAAAGGTACTGAGATTCTTTTAGCTGGGAAATATTAATTTAGGATAAGCAATCATATATAATTTAAGAAACGTTAAGCAATCTCAACTTGTTATTTGAAGAGAAATGTTTTATTTACCTGTGAAAATCATTTCTGTTAATGAACATCTCAGTTTTGGCTCACTTTGAAAAGCTGTATCTCATGGTAGTGTAAATGTTGTGCCTATACCATAGGAACCCTCTTTCTCTTAGGTAGAGAGGGTTTATTTTAGTTTTGTCATAGTTAAAAAGTTTTATATCTGAGACAGCATTCCCTACTTTTAAGGCCTAATTGAGAATTTTATTAAAAATGATGGTAGTGAGTTCTATAGTCCCAACTCTCCAAGTTTTTTTTAAACAAACATAAATGGGATAACCTATGTGCTAATCTGTCATATCTGGTGACAGTGCAGGATAACCTATAGCAAAACTACATTAAGAGATTGCTACTGCACCCAGGCAGAACAAGCCCAGAAACGGCTCTGCAGAACAAAAGCCAAATGTTCAAGAATGCACATTTTCTTCCATATTCTGATATGGTCACAATACTCCCATGCAGGGAGATGGGATGGCTTGGACTCATCCCTAAATTACTACCAATAAAAGGAATATCTGGTCAAGAATTTAAATAAAGAATGGAAGAAATAACTGTACTGGGAATCTTACAGAGAGGATTAAAAAACAAGTTTCTGATGACTTCATTATTTCTAGAGATTTCATATATCCAGTCTTTTTATAACATCACTTATTATATAGCGGAGGTAAAGGCTGAGTAACACCTTGTCTTAAATTCTAAAAGAAGGTATTTCATATCTAAAGCTGTTCCATTTTCCAGAAAAAAAAAACTTAGGGAAAAAGGAAGAAAAATCACATTCCCCCCCCCCTCCATTTTTTCCCAGGCCTTCACATTTGGAGGAACTGTAAAGTTGCTATGGGCACTATGGTAGCAGTTCTCATTTCTATTGTTCTAATATTCTTTAAAGACCATTATTTTGCTGGTGAATTACTGCTAAGTGTAGGATACTGAGTAGAGTGAGCATGCATGAGCCAAATGCAACAATAGCAGGGTGGGTTCTAAAGCAAATTTTCTATCAGGGATAAGTAATCTAAGGCTTCCCAGATGTTTTGGCTAACTCCCATCAGCCCTACGCAGCACAGCTAAAGTTGCAGGTTGACACTGGAGTGTTACAAGTTCTTCATATTTTAATTATCAGAAACATCAGGCTTCTTACCTTCCTAATCTATACCCTTGTCCAGAGAAAGGATGAAATGCTGGTTTCCTTAAAGTATACTCCACATCCTTCTTATCATCCACCTTCACATCCACCTCCTCCTTATCACAAATCTTTTGTAATTCAAGAGGCAATTCTCTTTGAAAACAAAATTAAGAAAGTGTCAATGCTGACAGTGATGGCGTTTCATTATGTAAAAGCATGATTCTATGCAACACCATAAAATTTTGTTTTCATTACTGTATACTCTTTTTCTTCTGTAGTATACTGTATACTTATGCTGGGCAATGATGGTATCCAAGCATCAGCATACCACACCTCAGTCAGTGAACACCCACCCCCCCCGCAAATATGTTCCAAAAGAAATATGAAACTCCCATCATTGCCTCTCTGCATATGTTTTTCCTTTTTGTTAGTTCAATGTCAAAAGGGGGAGCTATTTTCTACAAAAATCATAATTAAAATTTGGAAATCCAAATATATATTTTACTAATAACTATTACTTCCAACCCTTTACCAAGCCATCTCTTTATGGAGGGCAAATAACTAGATTTCCAACCATATATTAATTGAAATGTTATTGCTCTTAGTAAAAAGCCTATGAGATGCTTGTTTTTCTCACATATCCACACAGGAGGCAACTAAAATTATTGAGTGTCTTGAGTAACACTTTGTGAAGAACACTTACAACTTGGTAAAAAAAAGGAGACGTGATATAAAAAGGTGTACAAAATTATGTGTGTTGAGGAAAAACTGGATAGGAAAACATTTTCTTCTCTCATAATACTAGAACCCAGGGTCAACCCATGAAGCTGACAGATGGGAAATTCAGGGCAGACGAGTATTGCTTCATACAGCACAGAGTTCAATCATGGAATTAACTTTAACAGGATGAAGTTTGGCCATTGATTTGGATGGCTTTAAATGAGACTGGAAAAATTCATGGAGGAGAAGGGCACTGATGGGTACTAGACCCAGTAGCTATATGCTACCTGCAGTATCAGGGACAGTGGGCCTGTGAACACCAGTTGCTGGGGAACACAAGTGGAAAGGTGCTGTTTCACCCCTGTCCAGCATGTGGGTTTCCAGTGGGCAGCAGGTTGGCCACTGTGTGAACACAATGGACTAGATGGTGTGATCCAGCACAGCCCTTCTCATGTATCATGTCCCCTATGAAGCCATGGCCCTGGAGGTCCAAACTTCTTCCAAGCACCCTGCCTACCAATATGCCAGCTGCCAGCACTACTGATTTAGAGGACTCTCTCTCTCTATCCTTAGCAAGTGGAGCGAGATATACAGTCTTCAGGTAAACTCACTGTAGACTAGCAGACAGGATTTAACACAACATTTGTGTGTTTCTTTAAGCAGTCAACATTTAAAACAACAACAAATAATCGTAATATTCTAAAAAGCCAACCTCACATATCCACTTTAACAATTTCTCTCCCTCCTCATTCATAACCTGCCTGTGATTCTATCCACTAATTTAACTAATTCGGTCCCTAATTCCTCTTACTATCTGTTGCCATCCTAACTTGCCATCCTATAATGAATACATAATGAATAACACAGCTCCCTCTTTCCCTGACCTCTCCCAAGTTCATAGAATCATAAAAGAGTTGGAAGAGGCCATGAAGGCCATCGAGTTTAACCCCCTGCTGTTGCAGGACATCATGTTACACCATCCCACTCAGATGGCTGTCCAGTTTCTTTCTGAATGTCTCTAGTGTGGGAGAGGCAAAGGGACTGCAGGTGGTGCAGTGGTTTAAACTGCTATGCTGATAGGCTGGCTGATCGAAAGGTTGCCGGTTTGAATCTGCACAACGGAGTGAGTCCCTGTTGCTGTCCCAGCTCCTGCCAACCTTGCACTTCGAAAGCATGCAAATGCAAGTAGATAAAAAGGTACCACTTTGGTGGGCAAGTAACAGCGTTCCGTGCACTTTGGTGTTTAGTCATGCCGGCCACATGACCACGGAGACTGTCTGTGGACAAATGCTGGCTCCCTCGGCTAGGAAACGGAGATGAGCACCGCCCCCTAGAGTCAGGCATGACTGGACGTAATGTCAAGGGGAAACCTTTACCTTTACCTTTAGTGTGGGAGAGCCCACTACCTCTTTAGGCAGCTGGTTCCAGTTAGCCCTGTCCTCCTCCTAACTGGCTTTTTGAAAGTGCCAGGAGCTTCACCTGATGTTCTCAGCAGTCAATCATTCCCTCCATTTACTCCTTTCCTACAATTTGTTCGAATCTCAATACAGAAACTGGGATATCAGCTTGTTCATAGTAGATACAAGCAAAAGCTGTAGTTCATGTAGACAGAGTAGAAGCAAATCAGCAGTGCATATGCTGTATTAGTGAATTTAGCATGGGAAACAAAGCTGACTTGCCCTTTTTTAATTGAGTCCAAGAAGCGCTGGTTTGCAGTATCTTTATAGCTTCGGAGTTCACCATCATTCACTGTGAACCCATTTTTCCATAATTTAATAGTTGTATCAGCCTGTGAAGTGTAATCACAAAGAAATATTAGCTCACCACAAAAATAGATCCTATGATACTTGCAAAAAAATGCAGGAACCTAGGAGGAGAGAAAGAACCCTACTTTACATCAGATCGAGCACAGAATTATTGACACTGGCCACACTGATTCTTCATGGTTTTAGTGGAGCTTTCCAGACTTACCTAGAAATGTCAAGGACTGAACTGGGGACATGCTTCATGCAAAGCAGGTGCTCCGCCACTGAAGTATGCCGTCATCACACTGGCTCTGCAGTAACTGGCCCTGGGTCTACCGTTACAACTACTACGAACATGAAAGAATGCCCTGACAAATTCCTCTGATATCAAGACAAAAATATTATACCTAAAGCATTTAGAGTGTAAAGGGCAATTTTATTAAGCTGCTGGGGTTAAAAAAAAGGACATGTGTCCTCCTTTGTCTCACATGGGCCATGCACATACATTATATACATCAGGAGAATTAGCAACAGCAAAGTTTACACTGAAAGAGTTTATACCATTCATGTTGTTGTTCCACCTATCCTGTCTTCACACAGAGTAACCCATGTCTTGCTGATCACTGCACTGTTTATTCTTGGCAAATCACTTTCATTTTCCCATAAACACTTCCTTACGGTGCAAATCTTGCAATATAAAGTGCTATGGAGATGTTTGGATAGACAAGATACTACATGGGCCCTGGCTTTCTTATGATGTATGGCTATATATTTACATGAGAGATATCCATGTGTGCACAGCACCAATGTGCTGACAGACTTGCTCTGGGAGTAGAGTAAGTAGGAAACTAAATGTAACCTCATGAAAATAGATCAACAGGGGATAATGTGTTCAGTAATAAAGTTGCATCAGGAATGTAATGAGCAATGTTCAAAAACATCTGTCTCTGCACTGCATAATCTAAGCTGGACATAATTCAAGACTTTTAAGGTATAACTAGGTTCACTGGATTGAACCTATGCAGTTAAAAGGATTTCATTCTAAGACATGACTCCCTTCAGATGTTCCAGACCACTGGTCCCCAGATTTTTTTGCACTACCATTCCCTTTCTCTTGGACAACAATCCTAGTGCCCCCATGCCTCTTCCTTGGTATTAGGTTTGTTGCAAATTTAAAACAACCAATCACTCCCCCTGGATCTTTCCACTGCCCCCAGAGGGGTGGTACTGCCCACTTTGGGAATCTATGTTCTAGACCATTTTATAGGAATACTCCAGAGATAACAAGGTTGGAAGGGACCCTGAAAAAATGGCAGTTGGCAATAGCACTGTCATTAGTTTCCATTTTAACTTTCCACCCAATGACCGAAAGTGCTGCCACACTGGGTTAAACTGGTGGTTGCACCGAGTTGCTGAACAGTACTTTGAACACTGAGCCAGGAACTAAAAAAAAAAAAAAAAACTGGCAGAGTCTAAGTCAATGGTGATGCTAGTCAGTTGGCCCTGCTTTCCCCAAAATACTGCATTCCAAGGTGGACTCTGAATCCTCTCTTTGTTAGTTGGGATTTGGGTTAGTGGATGAAGAAGTAATTCCCATGGAGAGTATGCTTTGCTTAAAACATAATGGCTACATTTTGCAAAACTGAATTCACTTACTTTATTTTTTACTGTCGTTTGCTGTGTACATTCAGCTCCAACTTTCTGAACTTCTTCAAAAAGGCTATCAACAAAAATATCACCGTCATTCTGTTCTGTACTCTTCTGAATTTGGCCATCAGGGTTTGGTTTACAAATCCTACAAAATAAGAAGATAAAAATCTAAAGCTATATGCAACTATTGTTTTAGTGAAATTTCATGCAACAAAAACACTTAAGTTTCCCACTGTTCAAAATGAACCCTGAATATGTATTGTTGGTACTACTTCCTTGGAAAAATGTATGCTTTGTAGTCTGTGCTTTGGTCCTGTGTGTGCCACAATTTATGCTCCTGTGCTTGTTCAGTTGATGATGTGGTTCACATGATCAAAATATGCCTCAGTGGGAGATTGTTAATGCCTCCTTAAGAGAGGGAGTGATGCCACCTACTTGAAAAACTGTGGTGATTGCACCACTCCTAAAGAAACCTACCCTAGACTCAGCTGGTGTGAATAACTTTTGAACCAATTGCAAACATCCCCTATTTGGGCAAAGTGAATGAGGTGTTGTGGCTGGACAGCTCCAGGCTGTTCTGGAGGAAACGGATTGTCTAGATCAGGGGTTGGCAACCCACGGCTCCGGAGCAGCACGTGGCTCTTGAATCCCTCTGCTGCAGCTCCGTCACTCAAAATACGTGTCACAGCCGCCGATCTGCAACCCACGCAGGCACGGCTGTAACAGTTTTTAGTGACTGAACAAGAGCTGCAGCTAAATCATAATGAAGATATAGATCTACTTCCTTGTTTTAAGAAGATTCTTATAAAAATTCCAGCAACATTATTACACTGGGAGAGTATGTTTGTTCAAGATTTCACCAGACATTTATATTTGTTGTATTGCAGAAACTCTACTTACTGTATGAAAGCATCAGTTAGTCCTTTTTTTATTCAGGTTGACAGCTGACTGCACCCTCCAGTACACGTGATAAAAGGATGAAGGTACACAGAAGCAGATGGCATGCTTCAGGTTAATAATTTAAGTTTGGCTTTTTATTTCATAAATATGAGGAGGACTCAAACAGACACTGAGTATTTTATTTGAAAGTAACCTTCAACCCAGCATCTTTTTTTTCTGAGTTCAAAATGTTTTTGTTGCATGCAGAAATAAAAATGTGTTTTCTCTGTAGCAGTTCATTGATTTCAAAAATACAACACACTATAGTTTTTTAATACATAGCATAAAGGTAAAAAATGATATATGCAGTGTTATCTTCATTTTAGATGTCAAAAGGGTTTTTGCAGCTCCCGGTGTTTTCTTTTCTGTGGGAAATGGGTCCAAATGGCTCTTTGAGTGTTAAAGGTTGCCGACCCGTGGTTTAGATCTATTTTAATCAGACTTCAGGCCTGAGTTTGCAACAGAAACAGCCTTGGTCATCCTGTGGGATGACCTTTGTCAGGAGAGAGAAAGGGGGAGTGTGACCCTGTAGATTCTCCTGGACCTTTCAGCAGTTTTCAGTACCACCGACCTTGGTATCCTTTTGAAGAAGCTGGCCAGACTGGGACTTGGGGGCATTGCTTTGTGGAGGTTCCACTCCTATCTGGTCAATCATCTCCAGATGGTGTTGCTGGGGGACTACTGCTCTGTGCCATTGCTTTTGTGCTATGGAGTTCCACAGGGGTCCATTCTGTCCCCCATGCTTTTCAATATCTACATGCAACCGCTGGGAGAAGTCATCCAGATGTTTGGGCTGAGGTGCCATCAGTACATTGAGGATACTCAGCTCTACCTCTCATTTTAATCGAATTCAAGTGAGGCAGTGACTGCTCTTAACCAGTGCCGGAGCTTGATAATGGACTGGATGGGGGCCAACAAGCTGAAGCTGAATCTGACAAGATGCAGGTACTGTTGGTGGGAAGTCCATTTGTCCAACTGGGGAATTTTCAACCTGTGCTGGACAGGGTTGTACCCCCCCCCCCTTAAAGGATAAGGTACACGGCCTTAGAATGCTCCTGAAGTCCAAGTTGTCACTTGTTTCTCAGGTGGACTTGGTAGCCACAAACATTTCTTTTACCAGCTTAGCTTGGTCTATCACCTGTGTCCCTTTTGAATGAGAAGAGTCTTGCTATGGTTATCCATGCACTGGTAATCTTGTGCCTGGATTACGGCAACATGCTCTATGTGGAGCTGCCTTTGAAAATGGACTGGATGTTGCAACTAGTCCGAAATCAGGCAGTGCGTCTGCTGACTCAGACTGGATTTAGCAAGCACATCTTGCCAATCTTTTGGAGGCTGCACAGGCTGCAAGTTGCCATCCAGGCCCAATTCAACTTGGGCTAGGATATCTGAGGGGAACATAATAGATTGATCGATCTATTATTTATTTATATTAATTTATTTTAAAATGTGTATACTGTTCATTCAGCCATGTCAGTTCTCTGAATGGTTTACGTTCAATAAAATACAAAAATATAATACAATGTATTAAAAACAACAACAGTCAATAAAGCATTCCAATTAAACAATAAGCAAAACTAAACTTAACAATTTGGAACATAATGAAGCAGATGAATAAATACAAAAATACCAGCAGAAAGCAAGAATAAAACAAAGTAGAACAAGGACCTGGCTATAGGTCAGGCTATAGGTATTAATGAAACGTCTCCGTATCACTTAGATCTTCCTCAGGGGCCCTCCTTTGAATCCCTCCCCGCAATGAAGTAAGGGAGATGGCAAGGAGAAGAGCCTTTTCTGTAATAGCACCATGTGGAACATCCTCCCATGTGGGTTAGATTTGCCAGGGGTCTTCCCTTTTTACATTCAGACATCTGTTGAAAACAATTCTTTTCCGTAATTATTTTGGTAAGTGGAATTGTTTTTATTATGGTTATTTTATGGGTTTCATTGATGTTACTGCCCCATTAAAAGAAAAAGAAATTTTACTTGCCAAACACTTTAATGCATAGGATCGTTTAAAACTGATTATATTAATGTGAATTTAGCATTATGTCAATGCTGCTTTTTATCACTGCTATTGCTTAACTTTTATTGTTTTATTATTCACTGTTTGTATTGATTTGTTCTACTGTTCTGTTTTAATGTAATGCAATATAATGTAAGCAGCCCAGGGAGCCTCATGGCTATGGGGTGCAGCATACAAATGCAGCAAACACACAAGGAAAGCATTTGCTGCTCCCTGAATATAGATATAGCCACAATTACAGGAAGCACATGTTTACCTGCTCTGCACACAGAGCTCATTTTTAATTGTTTTTGAAAAACAAAGGATCTTCGGCAAAGAACAGGCCTGTTCTTTAATAGCCCACATACCTCAACACTTTCTAATAAGGGAGAAGCTTAATGATGTGGTGCAACAAACACCCTAACACTGGCTTTCGCCTACAGCAGCTCTGTCCTTCAAGAAGGAAGGAAACGCTGAACAGGAAACAGGCCAGCCTGAAAATGCATTTAAGGTTCTGCTGAACAGAGGGTTTTTTTTAAAGGATGCACCCAAGTAGTAATAATTAAGGCCTTGCTTGACTGGCATTACTATCAGCACTGTCACAAATTTTATGGCAGTTAGCTAGGGTAGTTGAGTCATTCCAATATCAACATTTCCTTGGCCAGATGTCAGTAGACAAATCAGGTGTGCATAACCTGTGGGCACTACGGACTGGGTTCAGGTAACATGATAACTCACACTTGCGATAAATGTGGGTTGCTGCTGAACCATGTTGCTTGAACCCGGCTGCACTAATAAGACATGGCTTGTTAATCACAACCCATGAGGCAAGCCTATGCTGGGTTGTAAACTGGGGGTTTTTCATCATGGTTTGTTTTCTTGGCTGGGCTCAGGCAACATGGTAATCCATGTTTCAGTGAGAACCTACACTCAAACCTTGAGTAAGGTTGTTGCTTTCACACTGTATGTATCCACTAGATCCCAAATCTCATCTCTTGTCCAGACACCCAAATAAGTCCCCTTATAGATTCTATCAAGTCCCCCCCCCCCCCGCAACACACGCAGTTATACACAGGCCTTCTCTCAAACAGACCCCAAATGGATTTCCCAGCCCTTCCATGATAAGTACCCACCATGGCAATTCCCAAGCCTCTTCATTTGTTACAGCATGTTAGATGCATAGAGAATGGTTCTACCCCACCTGAGTAATGAAAAAGCAGAGTGGGGGAGAGGGAGACAAAAAAGAAGTGTGATTTATGTTTACGTCTGCATGGCCAATGTTTTAAGATGGAATCTACCAGGAAATTGCAGACATTTAAGTTAGGCTCCACAAGATAGTCAGTTTCATAATATATCTGTCTGTCTGTCTGTCTGTCTGTCTGTCTATCTATTTAAAACATTTCTATGCTGCCCCCATCGCAATAAAGCCTCGGGGCGGCTCACAAAAAATACAAAAAAACATTACTAAATAATAACAATATAACAATTTAAAAGAAAAAAAAACATTTAAAACCCCCGGTGCATTCTCGGCTAATTTAAAACCCTAATAAATACAATAATTTAGCAATTAAAATAAGTTTTAAATAAAAAGGTCTTAGCCTGGCACCGAAAAACAAATAATGACGGCGCTAGGCGGAACTCTCTGGGGAGCGCATTCCATAGATGGGGCGCCACTGCAGAGAAAGCCCTCCTCCGGGTACTCACTCTCCTAATATCATTCATAGAGGGTTCCTGGAGAAGGGCATCGTTGCTGATCTCAAGGGGTGGGAGAGCATCTATGGGTGCAAGCGTTCCTTTAGATATCCAGGTCCCAAGCCGTTTAGGGCTTTATAGGTCATAACCAACACCTTGAATTGGGCCCAGACTTCGACTGGGAGCCAGTGGAGCTGAAGGAGAACTGGGGTTATATGAGAACAACGCCCAGTCCCTGGCAGCAACCTGGCAGCTCTATTCTGCACCAATTGAACAGTATCTAGGACTGTTCTTTTCTGCCCAAAAGTCCTACGCGCAACCTGAAATAATTGTCAACACCCAGAACAGCCCAGTTTGAATGTCTGTAATCTTACTCCACATGTTATATTACCATGCAGATTTCATGATTTCAGTATCCAGTCATCCTTTTTTCTTTTCTCCCCCTCACTCAGCTGCTTTTTGCCATTTCAAGTCTGGTGAACGAATCTGGACATCTAAAAAATTCCCCGTTTTGGTGACATTTAAGTCAGCCTAATAGTTCTCTAATATGGATTCTGGAATATTATTTTAAATGTAGGAAATCTAAGTCAATAGAAGAAAAAGGCAGCATAGCTAAACACACCTACCATTCTTGTTTCAAAGTTTCAACGTTGTCGACTTCTTGCATCCTGCTTCACCTAATATTGCAAAATATATATATATATATATATTATTCTAATGCCAAGTATCATGCATTTATCTGATAGCACTTTTGAACCCACAAAGTAATTTGATTACAGTACAGGCTGCTGTGTCCAGAAGGTCTCCATGACATTTGAAAGATGATTAATTTCTGCCAAAGGGGCCTGCCAACTATGTAATCCTAACCTCTGCCGTGAACTCTTTAAATGGGATAAGAATGCAAAAATCCCCCCTGCATTTTTCTGTTCTCCCTCTTTCCCAGCTTCCAGGGGCCTTCACATAGTATCTTCATGTATAAACTAGTGACACAGAAGCATGACAGACAATCCCCTTGCATATAATCAGTATTAGCAGTAGTCTCCACAACTCGCAAGTTGGCACTATCCATCAAAGGAAACCTATATAGGCAACCAGCCTTCAGTAACTTTGCAAGAAGCACTGGCAAGGAAACTAAGCACACGTGCTTACTGTTATGGCAACTAAACACTACATCTATTAACACAGCTAGGCAGCTGTGACCAGAGACAAAGTTTCCAAGCCAATATGCTCATCTAGGAACATACATGTTGTTCCATCCCATATGATTGCCTCCCCCAAGGAAGAACATTCACTCAAATAACTGAACACATATAAGTAGGAGCGGGAAGCACGTTACATAAGCCAGTGGGCCAAAAACCATTTGCACTGTTTTAAATGTACCCCTTAACACAGGGATCAGAACCACAATCGCAGGGGTCAATTCCATCCCTTAAGAGTTTGCCCAGTGGTCCTTCCCCCTTTCTCCCAGCCACCAATGATTCTGTGGCTTCTGGCTTTTGTGTAGCTTTCCCACATTCTCACAAGTTTGAAATGCCTCTCCTAAGGAAATAAGAGACTTAAGCTGTATCATGTCCCCACCCTTTATATTCAGCCCCACTTAACACTGGAATGCAACCTCAGAGAGTTTTTCCAAGAGAATTTAGCTCTCAGTCTGATAAAGTTTGGTACCCCTTCCTTAATGTAACTATCTTTGTATCAGTGGTCAAGCACTGCAAACTAATTTTAACCTGCATCATCTCTGCTGCAGACACCCATCCACTACTCAAAAGGATGCTCCACCTGATGCCACAAAAGAAAGCAAAAATATATCTATTACACCTATCAGCTGCTGAGAATGGTGGACCACTGGAAGCTGTTGTGTGGGGATGCTAGAGCTTAGCCCATTTCTTACAGTGATCAATAAAAGACACCAGCTACAGAAGTGTCTTGGGATTAAAGAAGCAGTTTTAGTTATTTATTTTTAGTGTACTTTCAAACTCATCCATTAGCCCCTCCCCAATAAACCAAGTTCTTAGAGAGGTAGAGGTGTATGATGCATTAAAAATAGCACATCATAAAACTAAAGTAAAACCAGCTGAAAAGGGTAAGAACACTACATCTCATAACAGAAAAGTTAAACCAACTGCAAAATAAAAGTGTTCTAATGTATACTCACTAAAACAGTTCTTAAAATCCCTGGGGAAACAAATTTTGAAAATACATTCCCTCCCATGAAAAAACAACAGCTTTGGTCAGACCAATTCTGAATGAGAAACAGTTGCTTTCCCTCACTAAACAGCTCTCTTCTGGCTGCATTCAATAAATAATATCTCAGGAAATTCAACTGCAGATCTTCTGTGTCATGCAGAGTGCAGAACCTCAGGGTTTCTGCTCCCAATCCAGATGTCAGATAGCCATGCCCCCTTTCCCTGGCAGCTTCCCTTCATCATTTGGTGATCTGCTGCTTTTGCAGGTTTTTCTCATTTTAGAAAGGCTGACATTCCTCTCCTAAGCCTTAGTGACCAGAACTAAGAGCTTTAGGAGAAAAGCCACTGGTATTTTTTGCCCAGCCCCTTTTGCCTCCATCTTCCATCCCCACTAGGATGCAACCCCGGAGAGCTTTTCCATATGGGAACTTGACTCCAAGCCCCATCCTCTGGAGGAATCCCCTTCAAGGGCCGGGAGGCCTAGTTCTGACTTGCATGCACTGGGGAGAGGGACTGCTCTTCCCTGCACGGGCAACTCCCAATGCTCCTCAGTATAGGACTGGCGATAGTGGTGGAGATGCAGAGCCACAGGGGCCGGTGCTCACCTGCATGAAGAGGAAGCATCTCACTATTCCTACCTCCATCCCCACATCTGCCTCCAATCTCAGATCAGAGATTGCCACAGGGAGGAGGAGCAGCAGAATGGATTTTCTACACATGCATTTCTATGTGTAGACCATAAGGAAGGCTGAGCGCTGAAGAACTGAGGTCTTTGAATTGTGGTGCTGGAGGAGATTCCCAAGAGTCCCTTGGACTGCAAGGAGATCAAACCAGTCAGTCTTAGAGGAGTTCAACCCTGACTGCTCCTTAGAAAGCCAGATACTGAAGATGAAACTCAAATACTTTGGCTACTTAATAAGAAGGAACAAGTCATTGGAGAAGACCCTGATGCTGGGAATGATTGACGGCAGAAGGAGAAGGGGACGGCAGAGGATGAGGTGGCTGGATGGAGTCATCGGGGGAGTGGCTGTGCGCTTGGGTGGACTCCGAGGGATGGTGATGGACAGGAGAGCCTGGAGAAATGTTATCCATGGGGTTGCGATGGGTTGGGCATGACTTTGCGACTAAACAACAACATGTGTACTTTCACTCAACAAACGCTTTTCTAAATTTACTTTAGTCCAAAACACACATCACTGATAAGATTTCTTTGAGTCAAGACTTCATTGTAAAATTCAGAGAAGTGTAAACTCAGATGGATAACTGAGCTCTGATAGTGACACATCAGCATGGATGGTATGGATCAGGCCATTCATATCAGAATGTGCAAATAACAAATCCATCAAGCATCTCCAGTTCTAGTGTCTTCACAGTAGAGGAGAAGTGAGACTACATGGGGACATCTCTACTTTTACACAGTAGTCTGAGCCCCTTATTGGCCTACAGAAGCAAGAAAGTACTGCTTGGGCTGTCTCTAAAGATAAAGAGTTCCATCTCTATATATGGCAGAAAATTAGCAGGCCAAAGAACTTTTTCTAACAAAAACATATACTTGTTTTGGTAGATGTAACATAAATGTCCAATACAGTTGGAAAATAAAGCCATCCTTTGTCTGTGTTTGAACTACATCTGTTTTCTAATCCTGTTCTTTGGACTAAAGGCATATAACAAGGATCCTTGGATCCCAAGACTTTAAAAATAAAAGTATTATTTGTTTACACAAATGAATCTCCCCCACCATTTAAAAAAATAAACTGTTTGAGTTTTCTTTCCTTCTCTCCCCTCCACACACTTAACCTTCCACTGCAGCTTCAAATATACTCTCAGTCATCCAAATGTATATTCGTTATTTTGCTGGCAAGATGTTTTACCAGGGTTCCAAAAATATGCCATCGAGACTGTGATACAGACTAGTTTGGTGTCTTATTGCTCTTTGGGCCAGAAGAAGTATTATGCAGATTTCCTCAACAGCAAGAGGTATACTTTGAAGGTAAAAGAGAATAAAGTGCAGCATCAAAAGTGGCTATCAAAATGCTTTTAACATTTTCAAGCCAAATACAATTCTACTATAGAGGCCTAATATAGGCTAGCTCTCTGCCACAAGAAGCCCAAGTACTCAAAAATAACAAAGGCAACAACAACAGAGAGCCTTGTGACACTTTAAAAACTAATACATTTCTTTGTTCTTGTTAGTCTTTAAGGAGTCACAAGGCTCTTCATTGTTTTTGCTGCTTGAGACTAATGCAGTTACCACTCCAGTATGTACTGAAACACTAGAGTAGAAGTGTGTTCAATGCTATTGCTTTGAAACCATCATCATTGCAAGACCTACCTCAGAACAGCTACCAACTGTGGAGGCTTCAGTATTGAGAAAATAAACTTTCTGTTTGTCAGCACTCTTAATGGCTTCAGTTTGATAGCTTGGGACTTGCTACTGGAGGATTTGGATACACTCTTAAAGCACAATAATTGGCACTGTCTATTCACCTACTGGATTTTCACTATTTCGGGATGGACAGGTCCTAGTGCTAACAGTCGTAAGATACTGTGCAATTCCTTGATGAATTTTCAACTGTAGGGAAAAAAGACGGAAGAAGAGGTAGATGAATACTTGGAATGTTACAAGTGGAAACTGTTGTGAATGAAAGAGGCAGTTATTCTTGGAGTGCTTCCCAGGGATGAGGACTTTTTTGGAAGACTCTTGGATGAACACTGTGAGGGCTGGGAAGAGAGTGGGAACATAGAGATGGCGGAGGTGGGTGAGGTTATCTCAACACCTCCATTCCCAGGTGTTCAGGCAGACCTTGGGAACAGACAGGGTTTGGAAGTGCAGGGAGAGACATGGGAGAGGAGCAGAAGACTGGTTGGGTTCCTGACACCAGGAGAGAAAGGCTACCCAGTCAGAGGGCCTGTGTAGATCCAGGAGGATAACCCTTCTCCAGAGGGGCACAATACGGGTGACTGAAAAGGAGGGCTCTTGGAAACAGTTTCTAGTTTGGGTTCAACAAATTGCTCTGTTCATGCAGAGAGACTCGTCTTCTGGGGGTTATAGTTTGCTAGCTGTATAATGGAAATAAAGAGCTCGTAAGCAAAACGACTATTGTTTGGAAGGAATTAAGGAGGAAATACAGCTCTTGACAGAAGCTGTCATTGCACAGACTTCTTGTAAAATTCTGTGAATGAGGCAGGACAGGGTGATAGTGGGAGTAAAGCCTCATCTGGAACCACTAGCTTCTAAGCTGTTTACTTGGAAATACATCATATTGTTTCAGGTATTGCACATACACATATGTGCATGTGTGAAGAAGGGAATGCAATTGTAGCATGCTTAGACCAAAAAAAATAAATCCCACAGCTCCAGTTGTAGCACTTTTCTTCTGCCTAAGCACACACAAGATCACATCCTTAAGGTATTTACTGTGCTATCCTTTGTCTAGGAAAAATTCCACCCACTGAGTTCAGTGAGGCATACTTGCAGGTAAGCAAGTACAAGAGCTCAGCGGTAGTAACTTTAGAAAATGAAAGGACTATCACATCAATTTTCTTCTTTTACATCATAATCCTACACATGTCCAATCAGTACTAAGCCTCACACAGTTAAGCAGGTCTTACTGGCAGGAAAGTGTATATGGAACTGTAGTTATTTCTGTGTTGACATAGTGCTAGATAGGTTAATAAATTCACCCAAGGACTTCTGACAGGTCTACATAATTTTAAAAGTGCTACCTTTATATTAAACCAATAATGCCACAATCTAGTATTAATATAGCACTTCAGAGCATTCAAAGTGCTTCAGCTACATTATCTTGTTGTAATCCTTCCAACAAATGTAATGTAGGTCAGTATTATTATCCCCATATTGCAGACAGTGGGGAAGGAGCCAAGGCCCAGAGTAGCTTGTCTAAAAGGCCATCTAGAAAGTTCATGATCTGAACCAGGGTCCTCCTAATTCATAGCTTAGTTTTGCAGCCTCATATCAGCTCCAATCAGCTTTATCACAGGCAGGCTTGACAGACCTTTAAACCACCAACAAAGAGTGTTGCAGCACCTTAAAGATTAGCAGATTTACCATGTCTATTCTTCTTTGGGCCACAGCCAACTTTTACCGATAAAAGAATTCCATTGAATCGGCAGATAAATACAACTGGTGCACAAGAGGGATTCTTTTTTCTTACCAAGTGAAGCCAAAATATTAAGTGAAACAGGACAGCAATAACTATGTTACAGTACTGCACAGAGATACAGTATTATGCATGCAAAACCCATGCAAAAAAGCGCAAGTTACAGCTTTCTTTAGTGAGATGGTAATTGCCTGCATTTATTGCAAACAATTTCTACAGAGGCAAATTTGCCACTAAATGCCAATTTGGTGGCTTCATACTGGAGTCCCCCTTTGAAATATTTTTTTTTTTTGTTTCATTTTGAATACCCTAAAGGAAATGTCCAGGGAGACTGGACACACTCTCCCACCACACTTCTAGTGTGACCTCTTTACATCCAGTATGAGCCCATTTATACTCTTGTACTCTCCGATCTGGTGCCCTCCAGATGCAGATGTATTGGAGTATTACTTCCATCACCCATGTTGGTTGGCAATGGGAGCTGAAGTCCAACACATGTAAGGTTATTGGTCTGTAGAAAGCTGGCCCATGCAAACATTACATGGCTCTGTGGCCAGATAGTGAACAAGAGAACGCACATTGCATTTAAAGATGTACGGGTGATATCACCTGGTTCCATAAAAGCATGGCAATGCAAATAAGTGTTAGCTTTTTACTTTTTGTTTTTAAATCACAGTAATGAATCACACGGCCAGTATGCAAGTTGTAGCATGACCAATCTGCTAAGCAACTCCCACAGCTTGTCCTGTTCTGCAACTAACCTGACAGCAATGAATCATCACACAATACTACAATAAATAGAGGGCAAAAGCAAAATGATGTCACAGTTCTTTTACAAGTTAGAGCATTTTCATGCAAACGATCAAAACATGCCATAACCTCCTCAACACAGGACAAATATCCTGCAAGGGCTGTTATCTCATTCCCCCCCACCACCAAATGACAAGGCGGGGCTATATGAACTCCCCAGTGAAGGACAGAGGAAGCATAAAAAAGTAGGAAGCTGTTTTATATTGAGTCTGATCACTGCTGTATCAAACTATGTATCTGACTATACCCTGCCTCCAGCACTTTTTTTTACTGGAAAGGTGGACTACAAATCAAGAAAGTAAATAATAAAATAGCTCAGTATTTTCCATTATATGGATTGCTTGCAACTCACCATGACTGCAGAGAGGGGTTTTCCCCAGATGGAAGGGGATGAACCTTGACCGTTTACACACAAAACGTATTTTACCACTAAACTACAGACTTTTTTTTTTTTTTTTTTGCTTTTTGGTACTGTCCATGAGGTTTTCATGGCAAAGATACTGGAGTGGGTTGCCATTTTTTTTTTTTTTTTGCAATGTATGGCTGTGAAAGTTGGATCATAAGGAAGCTCCAAGGCTGAAGAATTGAGGCCTTTGAACTGTGCTGCTGGGGAAGACTCCTGTGAGTCCCTTGGACTGCAAGGCGATCAAATCAGTCAGTCCTAGAGGAGATCAACCCTGACTGCTCTTTAGAAGGCCAGATACTGCAGATGAAACTCAAATACTTTGGCCACTTAATGAGAAGGAAGGACTCACTGGAGAAGAGCCTAATGCTGGGAACAATAGATGGCAAAAGAAGAAGGGGACCGCAGAGAATGAGGTGGCTGGATGGAGTCACTGAAGCAGTTGGTGTGAGCTTAGGTGGACTCCGGGGGATGGTGGAGGACAGGAAGGCCTGGAAGAATGTTGTCCATGGGGTCGCGATGGGTCGGACACTACTTCGCGATTACCAACAACAACAGACTTTTGGCAGTCTGGTGAAATGAAAAAAATAAAATAAAGACAATCATTTAAGGAAGGATTCTAAGAAAACCAAAACCTTGCTTGTGGGAGCAACCAAGCTGTTCACTGCCATTTGAAATGATCTATAGGAAACATTACAACAACTCTTTAAGGTAGGCCAAATTGCCACCTGCTGAACTCATGGCACAGCCAGGATCTGAAATGGAAGCTTCCTGGTTTACAGCTGTAATTCTTATATGCAAACATGCCTGGGAGTAAGTTCCAGTGAATGCAGTAAGACTTACTCCTGATAAGACATGGGCAGGATTATAGTATACACTCGTATACTATATAGTACACACATAAATACTGAGTTTTGATTGTGGACATGCTTTAATTTAAAGTCCTGCAAAAGCCAGGGTTTGGACCCAATGGCCTTCTTGGTCCCTTCCAACTCCGCTATTTTGAGTGCTGGTCCATTTCCAAGCACAATGCAAAGAACTAATTATAACATATGTAGCAGGGACAGGTAACTTGCAGCCCTTCAAATGTTTTGGCGCACAACTTCCATAAGCTCTAGCAGGAATAGTCAATGATAAGAGGTTCTGGGAGACCAAAACACCTTCAGAGCCACAAGTTGTTCAACCTTCTATAAATTTAGGACCAGTATATTTCTCCAGCAAACACTTGCCAAGTCCAGTAAGATCAGCCTTAGCAGCCCTGTTCTGTGTCCTTCTGCCTTCTAATGGGAGCAGAATGCAGAAGGCAGGATCTTTTCAGGAACTCCCTCTGCAGAGAGGTTTCCAGGGTGTCAGCATGATTCTCTATTTGTCACCAAGTGGTTCCTGCCTCAGGCCTTTTACCATCCATGGACATCATTTGTTGTTGGACTTCTAAACTGCTGGCCAGATCAAGCTGTCAAACTTTATTGCTGTTTCCAGTGTTATTCTGCAAGTTACTCCAGAAGTTATAGCTAAAGCACATCTAATAAATGTTTTCAGTAAGCACAATTTCCTTGTGGGACACTTTTAAATTAATGGTTGTACCAGACACAGTCTCTTAAAAGATTATAAAAAGGTTTATGTGTAAAAACCAGGACCTGTACCGTTTGTCACAGATTAGTAACAGTCCTTTGTTACTTTGCACTGTGTATTTGGGGAATCTCTGATACTTTTGAGTACCTGTAAAACAAGACAGAACTACAATAGAAGAGCAACCTCCAGGATGACAGCTGAGTGGTGCACAATTCACTGGAAACAAGCATTCAAAATAAATATTGCACAAAGGTCTGGCTGCAAGGTCTGCCTGCCCAAAGGTCTGGCTGCAAGGTCTGCCTGCCCAAAATTAAATTGGTGTTTATATGCATCAATAATAGAATACAAATAAGGTAAGAAAATCCCTTGGAAGCTCAAATAGCCAAACTATTGCCTGACTCATTGCAAGAAGAAAGGACAGAATGTGTTCAATCCAATCCGATTCAATTATTCAGGACTGAAGTTTAAGGGCTGAAATGCAATGCACCCTTGCCAAAACGAAAGCACCATCTACTTCTGCTGAATAAAAATAAGAAAGATGCGGCCCTAAGGTTGAAATCTTAAGGCACGTTTACGTACCCGCCGAACTCTGCAGGACTTGCTTCCGAGTCCAGAAATAACCGGAGCGGTTTTTAAGTTTCCTCAGTTTGCAAATTCGGGGGGGGGGGGTGGCGTGGCGGGGGGAGAAGACAGGCAGTATCTTTAAGAATCAACAGCCCCTAAACTTTAAGGACTTCGGCTTATCCTTAGAACATGAAAAAATCCAATCCCGTAAAGGTCGTGAAAGGTCCCAGCAGCAACTGCTCTTTGTCCCTTGCATACATTACGTGGATTTCCGTCGGCCTGGTGGGCAAACTGGCTGGTTCTCCTTCCCAACCTTAAGAAAATAAAACCCGCTTCCCCCCCACACCCCGTCAAGCAAGCTTTGAATATCGATCCTTCCCACCAGGAAAAGGGGCGCGCTCTCCTAACCTCCCAAGGCCCCCAAGAGAAAATCGCTCGACTGCTCTTAAAGTGCTAAGTCACGCCGCCTTCCAGGGACCGGCGCGCCGCTCCGTGCATCAAGTTACTTGCCCCTGCGGGCGACGCATTCGCTGCAAGATCAGGGAATCTCCAGAGCTCCTCTCCAAACCTCAAGGAACAGCCCCACCCCCCGCCATCTGCACTCACCGTCGACAAAGGCCCATCACGCGTTCCTGCCTACTCACCTGCCTCAGGTGCAAAGAAGCTGTGCCCAGCCGCGGCGGCAGCCACGCTGCGATGTTTCAGTCCAAGTGCGTTACAGCACCGGCGGGCGGCAGTTGCATCAGACGCCTTTTCCGCCCACAGCGGAGAGTACCTTCACTACGGTTGAACGGGAGGGAGGAGCAAGCCAGACGATGCCCGCGGCTTCTAGACACGTGATCTATCATCTCCCTGGTCAATCGCTCTGCGAGATTACCCTGCGCTGAGTTTCGGCCGCAATCGCAAGGAAGTGCACGTACAGAGAAGCAGCTGCAGCTGCTGGAAGTTGCCTGTACTAAATGCGATTACCGGGGAGCTATTCTCATGGGGCATAAATGTGCGATTTTGGAATTTATGCGAATAAATTTGAGCAGCATCTGGAGATCTCTTCCACTGACTGGAGTTAGCAGCTATTCAGTAAAGCCGCTGTACAGTTTTTGTTGTTAGTTGCGAAGTCGTGTCCAACCCATCGCGACCCCATGGACAACATTCCTTCAGGCCTTCTTGTCCTCCACCATTCGCCGGAGTCCACTTAAGCTCACACCAACTGCTTCAGTGACTCCATCTAGGATCGTTTTTTAGAGTGTCTTGGACTTAGGGGACAGACCTTGCAAATCCTGGTTTGCGTTAATGAAAGGAATGCAGTTAGTCAGATAAACGCCCTGTTGAGACCATGAGCTATAAACAGAAAGTCGAGTGACTTCACTGTATTCTCGAGGAAGCCACTGCCTCGTGGAATCGGGTGCATTTTATGTTTATACCAAGGTAAAATCACACGGGTTTCAACCTGCATTACTCAGAACTGCATAGAATAGCAAACTTGTGTGTCACTCCTGTACGCGCTTACCTGGGAGTCAGCCCCGCTGAACACAGAAAGATTTGCCTCCGAGTAGACCCGCGAAGGATTGCAAGAGTTAGCCTGTTACTAGTAATAGGGGCTCAATGTGAAAGTGTGGTGCGGTGTCCTTATGGAAGAAGGGAATGTTGGCAAAGCGCTGTAGCGGAGGAGTAGCGCGCAGGATTGATTGACAGGGTCAGTGGAGGAGATCCAGCCAGCCAGTGTGGCAGACGCTAAGCCTGAACAGCGGAGAGTCTTGTGGCACCTTAAGAACTAAACAAAATGCGTTCTGGCAAGTTCTTGTAGATAGTGGGCTTCAGTCCACAAGAGCTTCTGCCAAGAATAATGTGTTCATCTTTGAGGTGCCAGAAGTATCTCTGTTGTTTTGGCTGAAGTCGAGGAACACGGTTGCAAATGGTGCTGAAACAGCGTGCAGAGACAATGGAAAGCACCTTCTTAATGTGTCTGAAATGTTTAGTTCACTTATGCAATAGTAATAAATTACAATTTTTTACTCAGGAGTGCTCTTAGCGTCACTAGTCAGAAGGCAACGTGCAGCCATTCAGTCTTTTCTCCAGTAAGAAAAAAGATGAACGTAACCCTCTATTTTCCTAGTAAGTGGAGAATGGCAACATCTGGATGCCAACCACCCGTTAAAATTCCATGGACGAGGCAAGGCAATGGCACCATTAAAAATTTGGCTAGAAGCACCCTCAAACTGGAATATACTGGCTGGTGCTAATATTCATAGATTTTTAATTTCCATGTATTTACAACCTATTACAAATAATGCTTAGAAATACTTTTTCACTTTATGAAACATTATACTATCAAGAAATAGTTTGATTTTTAAGAACAGCTGAACGGAAATGAAAGGAACATAACTTGAAGTAAATTACACACACTTCAAAATTAAACAGGGAAAATCAATTAAATGGTGATTTCTGATTTGATTGGAATTTTAGCCTGCGCCATCTGGGGGTACCCAGTTAGTATAATGACATCAATGCATATATTAGGAACTAAACACAGTAAAATTAAATTAAAAACAACTTCCTTTTAAGGAAAGATCATTGCTTGGTAATCTTTTTTTTTTTCAGCACCATCAGCCGGCAAGCAAAAGAATGCAAGATAGCCTTCCTTAAAAGTTTGTCCTGGCAATGTTCTTACGATTTAAAGTGGTGCCTCCCAGCCTAGGGCCCTCTGGGTGTGTTGGGCCCTAACATCCATGTTTCCTGAAGAATATGGACTTTGTAGTTGAGTACATCTAGAGGGCACTGTGGTGGGAAGGGTTGCTTTAAGGGACCCCCCTCCCAGTGTTTATATACTTGGAAAATGGTATTCTTCCTTACCATTTCTCCCTTACACCTAACAATGTTCTCTATCCATTATTACAAAATATTTCATGCTTCATTTAAGCAATATGGACTGAAATTTTAGATTTCTTTCATTTTAAAGTTTATTCAGAAAGTCTGAGTTGTAAGAGGATGTGAAGCCCTTTGGGAAAGTGAATGTCTGTCATTTATGTTGACAGCCAATCAATGTCACATGTGGACATAACCCAAATGAAGCATAATCCATTTAAGGTGTTATATACAAAAATGGGCCCATGGTTGCACTCCAAACTGCAAGGGGTAGGAGTGGGGTTATAAAAAATAAGGAGGGGGGAACTGTCAGCATATTCCAAAGGATATTTCCGTGATGCAATTTCACTAGCATAGATGATCATTCAAAAATAATTTGTTTATATCATAAGAAAATAAACACAAGAAATAGACATACTGAGTTTAATAGCATGGTAGTTGCGTCACATGATTTTCAATTGTTGACAGAACATTAGTTCTATCAGCTGCCATTTTAAATATGCACAATGATTATGTAATTACTGGGACTATGGCTATTCTTGCTTTAATCAATGGTTTGTTGGCAAAGGATTTACAGCCGGAACCCATGTTTGCTCAGAAATAAATCTCACTAAGAGCCAAATCAGAGGTGACATTTGTCAGTGTTTACCCTTGTGTAGCTGACTTTTTTTAAAAGTTAGCATAGGAGGCCCCAAGTTGGATCAGGACCACGGTATAGGTTGAAGGGGGCTTTAATCTTTAAACCCTGCACTGTAGTCCTGGTCTGAATCTCCCCTGCCCCGTGCCTGCTATTTGTAGTGGGAGGCAAGCTCAGCTGGCAAAAGAAGGCCAGCCCAAGACATTTTGCTGCCTAAGGGGAAGATGGTGCCCCTCCCCATTTCATATTTATCGGACTTGCTGTCTTCTTCAACATCTTCCACTTTGCAATGGAATTCTCTTACTGCTTTTATCAATCACATAATTCATAATTCTATATATGTGAATCATAAGTAAATTCCAATGTTACTTCCAGGCAATCTGGTATAGGATTGAGGACTTACATTATTTAATCAACTAAAAATTCCTTATATAATGGTTCTCTGAAACCATTGCTCAAAAATCTTACAAGTTTTGTTCTTACACTATGTCAAAGGTAACCCTAAGGCCAAAACCAAAGTTATGCAAGTACTCCTTTGATCTTTCAGGGGAAGTTTCCCTCCTCCTCCTGCTCCCTACTGCAGCCCCCAACCTCTGGAGTGTGGTGCCTGGGTGGCGGGCTGCAGCGGAGATAAATAATTCAATCTCCAGCAGTGTTCAATCCACTGGGATGCGATGCTCATTAAAATATCCATTATGGTAATGACAGAATAATTGTAGAGGGATGCAGAGTTATTCTTTTTGCTTACGCTGTTACAGGCTGTCTGTTATCAGTTTCTCCCTGTATGATTGAAGTGTGCTGCATGAAAAATACTATGAGGTACTAAGCTTGATTCCACTTTCTGGGGATGGAAAAAGGGGGAAAATAACAATTTGAACATGATTTGTTGCAACTGCAAAGCAAATACAGGAAATCCCGGTAGCATGACATCTATGTACCGCAGGTAGCAGTCTTAAGATGGCACTAATGTAGCTCAAGTTAACAGTGTTAGGAAACAGATGTGACATTTTGGTGGAATGTTCCATTACATTACAGAGGAGTATATGTCTGTGTTTCTGCACATGTTCTTTCTGATTTTTAATAGCACTACACATAGGCAATTTCCAGTGTTAGAGATTTCCGCTGCAGCTAGTCTCTGGTTTTTAATTTATTGATATATTATAGCTTAGTTATTCTCTGATAATGTAGATGATTGTTATTATTCTAAGATGGCTTTGTGACGTTTATCAGGAAATATGCTTTTCTTATGGAACAGTAAGTTTGATGTTGAATGATCTAATTATGCTAATTAGATAATCAGGAATAATGCCTTTAAGATGGCACTGTATCCTACCCACCATGTTGTCTTCATGTATGAAACCTTGACATCAATCTTCATATCAGTCTCATATCAAGAAGCCCACAGAAGTAACTAATTTGCAAACATTAAAATAAAAAAACTAGCTTGCTAATTATCTTGAATGTCTATGCTGGCTGCAGATAACAGGAATTTTAAACATGCAAAAAAAGAAACCAAAACACTGAATCTTCTATGAAGCAAACTGGTGGAAAAGGGGTGGAAAAATCGGTCCTCCCTCCTCCAGTCTGTTGCATTTCTGTCATGATCATGGAAGAAGAAATTTTCCATTCCCCATGGAAACTAAACAAGTTGACAAAAGATGGAGCAATCCTTCTCTATTGCTCACCTGCATGGATTTCCTGGTCATTTATGATAACCAAGTCTGCTGTACATATTGCTAAAGCAAAGCCATACATGCATGTGTCTGGCCCAAAGTCCTAGGCTCATCCAACACACAGTGTCCATGTTCACTGGCTTATTAAATGGCAATGTGCATGAAGTTGTACATGCAGTTTGTTGCTTCACCCCTTGCACTTGCACAGCTGAGTAAACAAACCAAGCATGGCTACTTTAGTGCAGGAATGAACAGCTTGTGGCTGTCCAGGTCTTTTGACCACTAACTCCCATCAACCCCAGCCAGCATAGCCAAAGGTGAGAGAGGATGGGATATTTAGATCAAAACATCTGGAGAGTCACAAGTTGTTCACCCTTGTAGTGTTTTGTCTGAACATGGGATGCTGGTTCCTTCTGTCAGGAATAGCAAGCCAGGATTTGTGAGTCAACAAGCCCTTGCTTAAACACCACACAAAACTATCCATGTCTTTTACATTGTAATCGAGTAAACCAGGATTCCTGCCTTAAAGTGAAGGGTGAATGCTGCTGCAGAGAACTGGAGGCAAGAAAGTACCATTTGCACTCTGAAATACCGTTCTTGGTAGGACTGCTTCACATTTCTTAATGAGAAGTTAGGCTTTAATGGTGTAATTGCTCTAAGCTATTCTGTTCATCGGTCTTGCAGGCTCATTTAAACAATTAGATCATTACTGCATATATCAAATCACAATACTTTATAATTTTGATGAGGCCAATTACTTCTGATGGATGGCATGCTCAGTCTTCATCATCTTTGTAGAAAAAGGCCTTCCACTAAGATCTGTGGGGGCCAGGTCCTTAAACATGGCAAGTAGGGACATATTGGATGTAAAAAAAGCTGAGCCATTTGGAAAATTATATACTCCTTGATTAAAAATGGGTTATAATATATCTACGAATGGAACCACTTGTGAATATGGGGCCATCACTTAACTACTGGACAATCACTGAATGCTGGTTTTCATGGTCAGTTTTGAATTCTAATATCTCTCACTGAAGCTTCCTCTCATACAGAGAGTTGTATGTTCAAAGCAGGGTAATATATATTATGAATGTGCTCTATTTACTCAGGTTATGTAGAGGCATGTTGCTACAAATAGATGTGCTAACCTACTTCACAAATCTCCAGGTCTGCCTGGTAGGGAGAACTGCAGAGGACAAATGACTCTCTCTTAATGGTCAGTTAGAATGGGTGATGCATTCATGTGCGTGCCTGCCTCTAATATGTGTGCTCAGCTTCTTGCTCTTACAGAGCCAGCATACTGCTATGAGTAACACAGTGACTATATTGTTTTGCTCTCTTCACTTCTCTGAGTGATGAGAAGTTAATAATATAGAATCATAAACATGTGCAGTTGGAAGGGGCCTAGAAGGCCATTGGGTCCAACCCTCTGCTCAGGACTCGAGTCTCCCATCCAGATTTTAACCAGGCCAGACCCTACTTAACTTCCAAGATTAGTTCCAAGTGCACAGTGCTTAGCCAGGACTGGTTTCCTTTGAAAGGACACTATTACAAGCTTAAGGAATCTAGTAATATTTAAGTTTATTTACAAATATACAATTTGACCATAGGTGAAAGTACAGTGCTTAAATCAGCAGTAAATCGACAGCCCCATATCAGAACTCCAGAAATAAGCAGTCAGCCGACTAAATGTCCTTAGCCCCAGAGCCCCTATCTCTTGTCTCTTGCTATCTCTCATTTCGTTTCATTGCCGTTTCATTGTCTAAGCTGATTGCTCTGTTTCATGTACAAGCCTCCATTACATCATGGTTAGCTTGAATTGTGGGAAGAAAGGCCTCTTTCAGGTATCTCCTAGCCATTCAGAAGGCTTGAGAAAGATACAGCCACTGACAGCGGATCATCCAATTTCCCTAACAAAAGATGTAATTGGCAATTTTGCCACTTCTAAGAGTCTCCAGTAGTACCTCCATTAATCCTCTGTTGAACAAATCCCTTCCAGTCTTGCAATAGGAGACTGCGGTTCCTCAAAACTGGAAGAACCTGAACCAATGGGGAACACCTGGATTTTCTATAGATTTATGAGACCACCAATATCTCAGCATTATACTGAGTGATTATGGTATACACTATGACTATGCTTTTGTTTATTAGAAAAACAAATGAGATGTTCATCTGGTAAAGGGAAACAATGATCCAACTTATACTTTAAAAAGGCTCTTAGTTTTGAAGAAAATGTAGCCTGGAGTCTGCATTAGAAGTAACAGGAAAAGTTCATTCTAACAATTTGTGACCTTATTCATATGTAATGACAACTGGAATATGGGTTCAGGATGGGTTAGGTAGAAGCATAAGGGGCTGTTAGGTGTGAACCCTGCACTATGGTTTAACTATGGGTTTGCCAACCACAGGCAACCCAGGAAGAGAACCCAGGATTTATTGTTGGTTGCAAACCCTGTGTTGCTGCCCTTTAACAACCCACAGTTGTTAGGGTTCACACATAATGACAACTCACAAATTAATGTCAATCCATAGCCAAACTGTACTTAATTGTTGTATGTGACCCAGGTCATTGTATGAGATCACATCACAGTCTGGTCCCTTCAGTTTCAAATGGGCTAGAAAATTATTCTTCCCTCCAACTGTCCCCCACATATACCATATGTTTCTATTGCTTTAACAGAGAAATTCCAATCCTAAAAAGGCCTCTGGGCAATGTTCCAATGAATACTGCTTGCTGGAGAATTTGGAATACATATGTTTAATAAAAAGTAATAAACCTAAGCCCCAATTCTAACTTCAGCTGAGGCAGAACTATTCTTAAGTCTGCAATTCTATCTATGTACCTGGGACTAAGTCCCCTTCAACTCCACAGGAATTACTTCTGAGTAGACATACACAGGATTGCACCATATCTAAAATTAGTAGTCTAGCCTTCCCCAACCTGGTACCTTACAGATGGTTAGACTGAAACTTCCAGAATTCCTGTCCATTGGCCATTTTGGCTGAGGCAGATGGGAACTGAAGTTCAAAAATACCTGGAGGGCACAGGATGGGAAAGCTTGAGCTTGCTCTGATGCAGCCTAAGGGGTACTGACCTTGTGGTGTGACACGGGGAGTAAGCAGCATTGCTGTACCTTTGTGACTACCTGAATGCTGCCCCACAGTAGGGCTTGCACAGCTGAGAAATGGGCAAAGAAGGGACCAGCTGGAAGGCAGACAGTACAGGAAAGCAATGACATTATCCATTGCCAGGCTTTACAATGACAAATGTAAAGCTGTGGTCCTATTCTTAACAATTTCTTAACTTAAAAAACACAAAATAAAACCTCCTCACATACTTCATAAAAGATGCACAAATAACATGGCAAACCATCACACGATGCATCCTAGAGTCACTGTCTTCTTGCCAGGGCACAAGACTGGCCTTTGCCAGTGAAATTACAGCTACAAACTCATCAAAACTGCAGCAAGAGAACAGAACACGTGCATCAAGAAACACAGCATGGAGTCACATAACTTTCTTCTACATTTAAGACAACATAAGAAATGAAAGAATAGGGGGCTCAGTCACATGATGTAGAAATGCGCCTGTCAGGATTGTAAGAAATAAATCTCGTGAACCCTTTTTGACCATCCCATGGAAATGATGAATTGGTGCCCAGGCTAAGAGTGGGGAGGGATACCAGGCCCTATACACCAGTAATCTCTGCAAAGGATAATGTCTTTTCTTTTAACATTTTGCAATTACTTGTTTCATAGAATCAAAATTGAACCTAGCAAAATAAAATGAAATTGGATCCTCATTTGAACAAACATTCTATTGATTGTCCAACATCAATATTTATTTCGTTATTCATGCATGCATTTTAGCTGTTCATCTATTAGATTGCTCAAGGTGACCTATGAGCATATTAAAATGCAATATAATACACTGGGTGATTTTGGAAAGCAGTTCTACTCACTCAAGGAAGGGTATGCAGTTTTTGCTGATTCCTCCTATCTGCTATGGAACCCTTCCTCTACCCCTGTCCTCCCATAAGAACAGCAATACATCTGAGTCACAATAGATAAGACTTCAGTGGTTCAGCAGTTACCCCTACATAAGAAGTAGTACTTTCTAGCAGCACAGAGGGCTTGTTGGATACAGCTCAGTGAAAATACAAAAACTTAACATCACAGAAAACCTTGATTATATGTGAGCACATATATCAGAATACTGTACCCCCTGGTACTCACCTCATTCCAGAGCACAAGATTGGAACATCCCGCCTTTTTCTTGTCTGCATGCAACCTTTTCCTGTATTACAAACTCTACTAATACATGGTAAAAGTGTATGGCCTGGGTCAGGTATTGCCTTTGACTAAATTACTCTGGCAACCCCAAAGCATGATGTTTGTAGTTCTATTTTTTCAAGTAAGCATGTGATCCACACAGATGATTCACAGGCATGTGAAGAGTGACTAAGGGGTAAAGGTTTGCCTCTCAGGTTCTTTTGGGTCACCCAGATTTTATCTGTACTAAACCCAGGTCATGTTTCTGTGAATTCTCTGAAATAATGAATTATATAGGAGGTATGCAGCCAAAGATCTGCAGGGTAAAAGAATTTCCCTAATTCTTTCATTCTTTGTGTACTACTTTCACACTCATTTCTTCTCCATCACACAGCAGTGTGGTATGTCCATATGGAATATATATAGATGTCATTTGGCTTGCTGATATTCAAGCTACCTGTTCTTAAAAAGCTAGCTAGATGTAAACTCCCATGCAGGAGAGAGGAAGTGAACCAGTTAGAAAAATACAGTGCAGAAAATTAGAAGTTCACAAAAGGAATAGCAGCATTATATTATCCTGCCCGCATCTACTCCTTTGATACTTCCCTATGTGGAACTTTCACTTACTTGCAGACTTAACTGTCTCCTTGATCGAGCCATCTCAGGTTTTAATCCAGTGCTATGTTTTATCTCAGCACTTTATGCAAGGAGAGATTTCAGGGGTGCAACACCTACAAGGGTTTGGTTTCCTTTAGAATTAGTTCATTGGTGACTTTGCAGCATTTTGTAGTAAGTCTGTTTAGTTGCAAAGGTATAGGTTGAGAAATTGAAAGCACAGCATTAAACTCTCTGGAAGATGTCCCAAAGTTCTTTGCTCAGCAGTCAGGAAAGGGGAGAGAGGCAAAGCTACAGGAGGCTTCCAGAGCCAAAGCAGCTCTCAGCTTCTTCTCACTGTCTTTGTTCACACTTCCTCCCTCCCATTGGCATTATCCTTTGCCAAGAAAGAAGGAATGTAAGTCCCTGGATACTTCTCATGCAGACATCAGCTAATCTCCCAAACAAAGGGAAGCCACTGGACAATGTTGCCAGGACTATCAAGAAGTCCATGGCTCTTACAGATATGCCTCTAGCAACCTGTGTGGAGGGAAAAGCCCATTCACATACATTTTAATATTACTGAGCTGGAAGGAATACCAACAGGTCAGCTTCTGCAACCCTCAATAATCCCGTAACAATATATTTAGTTCGAAATAAATCTTGCATAAACTTCACATGGATTTATCTTAAAACTTCATGTGATTGTTGCCTTTATTTAGGAACAAATCCCACTGGATTATAATTTACTTCTAGGTAAACATGGATATGACTGGGATTTAAATTACAAGGTCGTATATTGGTTCTAATTAATTTAGGATGTAAATTTGTGG